>NW_022172347.1:0-47798 GCF_008802855.1 Photinus pyralis
GCGATCGTGAAATGTGTCAACTGTCACATGACTTATGAGACGCGCCAAGTTTGTTTTAAGCGTCCGATTCGCATACGACATAGTGGTTAATGCAATAAAAAGAGATAGAACATGTTTCTTCTTGGTTAGAAAGTAATGGAGAGATGTACAAATTTCTTTGATATGTTTTTTAAAAACCGAGGTACGTTTGTTAAGGATGGCTGTATCTAGGTATTTATATATCTATGGGGTATGTGAATCTCAGGGTAAACTAAGGTCGTTAGAACACCACTCGGATCGCGTAAAAAGCAGCTTTCTAGTAACCGCGTAGTACAGGAAGCTTTTATATACTCTTCATTATTTGCTATACGTTCACAAATAAGAATAAGTTTGCTTTTTTTGGGATATCTAGGCGATTAATTAATTGACGTTTGTGAATTTATAGGTTGACAGTCTCAAATCGTGTCTCATCGGACAACTTCGAACAGACTCGTTTACCTTGAAACTCGCATACCCAGGCGATGTCCTTGACCATATTTTAGTTACAATTAGCAGTCCATATACTATATGGTCTAAGGAAAAAGCACTAAAATTTGTTAGGCAACACACAATACATATGCAACACTATTCTCTATACCGTTGGATCTCTTATTATAGTTACTCTTTGATCTCAGGGTAAACTAAAGTTGTGTAAACACCTCTCGGATCGCATAAAGAGTAGCTTTTATAGTAACTGCGTAGTACGAGAAGCTTTAAATACTCATGATTATCTTCTATCCGTCCACAAATAAGAATAGGTTTGCTTTTTTGGCATATCTAGGCGATTAATTAAGTGACGTTTGTTAATTTATAGGTTGACAGGCTCAAATCGTGTCTAAGCGGACAACTTCGGACAGACTCGTTTACCCTCAAATTCACATACCCAGGCGATGTCCTTGACCATATTTTAGTTACAATTACAATTAGCAGTCCATGTACTATATGGTCTAAGATTCGCGCCCGTAGTTTTTGTTTCAATTTTGCTGCTACCATGGCCTAATAAGAGTACAGCCATGGCCTAATAAGAGTATGGTCTGCTATTCCCGTGAACGAAATCTCGCACAAGTCGCGCATGACGTCACGCGGTTGTGTACACTGAAATATTGTACACGCGCATATGAATAAATATGTGCTAATATTTCGATATTCCATTGCATATATGTGATAAATACGATTATATAGCTATATTACTTTATTACAATGGTCCATTGTGTGGTGTCTGGTTGCAATAATAACAATAGAAAAACTAAATACAAGTTAGTATAGATTTCCAAAACATGTTGCTTTTCAGCGGGGTATAATTGTATCGGCATCGACGGCATCTGATTGATGGCTACACCTTCACTCAACGATCTAACCGATCGTTAATAGATTTGTATAACGACCTAATAAATAGGTAGATGTGTACGATACGGAATATGTTTTGACACCAAGATTTGTTGGTAAATATACCTTCCAAAGGGCCGGCGAATGCTGCTTTGCTCAGCCATTAGCTTGATTAACTTGACGGAAATTAATACTTGTTTAACGGGCCAACATTGCAAGACGGTATTGCTGACCTACCTTCATTTTGCTCAAGAAACAACGAACATTCATAAAGAAGGTTCGCTTTATTATGACTGCTTACGTTGCATACAAATTAAAAACGAAATACCGATTCTTAGGCGAAATCCCCGAATTTGAAATAGGCGATAATTGGATTATTTTATATCTGTACGGGATTTAAAAAAGCTAACAAATTATTTTGCTGTTATTGAAAAGTAATAAACTTATGCATCATGTGATAAGACATTCTAACGACGCTTTCGACCACTTAGTTAAACCAAAGATCATTATAATATAACGATACTCTTTGAACTTTGGAGTAAGGACGTATATATAAGAATTCGGAAACGAAATAAAAAAAATGAGAAACTGCGGGACTTCTGCAGAAAGACGAACAATTAGTAACCAATGAAAAACCTCATGTTTTAAACAGTCTGAATTGATGTTTTGTACATATTTTACATTAAAACCTAATGATTTTCTACTTTGTTTTTGTAATACAACACAGTTTGTTACGTAGATATATGCAGATAAGCTCTAATTAGGTGTAAGCACTTTATGAATGAAAACTTTTCACCGTAATTGTTAGGCTTTCTTACTTATTCTTACGGGAGTCTTGCCGGCACCAGTTCGATTCACAACCGCGTGACGTCACATCAACGCCAGCCGACTAATGCACTATGCGCAATAGCAGACCATACTCTTATTAGGCCATGGGTTGGACGAGAGGGCCAGTTTTTGCTCTGTGAAAATTCTCGATAGCAAGCGTAGGACTGCGAAAAGGTACCACTAAATTTGTGGGACTATATGATAATTTTATTGTACAAACATTTACTAAGCTGCATACCAAAAATCAGCTGGTTGGGTGTTCTGACCAGGAGTGTCTCCCACTCCGAATATCTCGAAGTAACGAGGTCATAAAAATTATTAATAATATGCTGATTTTTTGTATGCAGTTGAGTAAATGTTTGTATAATAAAATTGTCATAGTCTTACAAATTTAGTGGTACGTTTTCCCAGTTCTCCACAGAGAAAAAATTGGGCGTCTCGTCGCACCAAACCTACTCACGAAGATTCAGTAGGGATATTAATCACTAAAAAAAACCAGGCGGTGGCTGCTGGACTATTAGCCGATAAGGGAAAGATTGTCTATCTAAACCGCAAGGCAGCTTTTTTATAAGGCTGAAATCAACACATCTTTTGTAGCACAGTGTAATAAAGCGTTGTTTTTGGCGGTGGGATTACCAAAAGTAACATAAATTGAAGAGACATGTGTCAAACGACTCGTAACAATTTATGGAAATGCAGTCGGAGCAAAGGGTGGAATTGCGACTATAAAACTTCTATTTGGAGAAAATATTCTAAGAGATATTTCGAATGCAAAGAAATGCCCAAAACGGTTTTTTGAATACCTACTCATTTTCAATATTGCTCACATCAAAAACACCAGTCAAGTTTCAGTATCTATCTATAGCAAATCCCTTAAATATATTGTGTGGTTAGTTGAGTTCGGATAATTTTTCGTGTTTTGCAGTTTTCTCCTACTTGAAGCTATTAGTCTTTTTTCCTAATGTTACCTTCGCATAACGTCCCAATTTGTTGGTGACCAGATTTACTTTGTTATGTACTCGACATAAAAAATTCTTAATTTATTTATGTCTCTTCGTCAATTGATTTTAGTTAATACGAAACTATCAATCGATGTTCACGTTTGTTATAGCAATTCCATTACTTCAAACGTATAATAACAAAACCTCGATATATGATATCCACATACTTAATAAATTCGTAATAAAAAGAAAACAAGTATTTCCTTTTCCTTCAATAAACAAACAATGATGTATGGACGCTCTTTAAAAGATGAAAAGAAAGTTTACGTAGAGAAATAATGTGAGGGAATTTTAACAAATAATTCACACAACCTCATGTATAGGGTATAAATAAGGGCGGAAAAAGTTTACTATAAAAAACGTCCGTTAAAGGAATATTCCCTTGCTACATAAATAAATGTACGAGTTTTTAGAAAACTTTATACCTAGTGTAATGAGGGGTATTTTTATATAACACCAGGGGAAATCGCTAATTAAATGGGAACTAATTGTTGGTCAGAACCCTGGTCAGAACTCATTATTAAGATGCGACAAATCTACTGTAAACTCACCTTTCATTAGAAACGTCTCTGTAATCTACGCATAAGGGGTGGCATGTCAGCATTCAGTCTGACTGGTCGTCTCCCGCGCTCAAGGGTCATGTAAACAAATATCGCGACTGCTTAATCGGGATCCTCGCCAATTAAGTAAGTAACTCACCGGGGGGCGTTAGCCCCGAGCTGGCGCTTAGCTCTCCTAGATCTCCGGACACTCCAGTTGGCCATTGGGGTTGAATGCGTCGTTGGAGATGGCTTCCTGAAGGGTTAAGATGGAGCTCATACTTATTTGTGAAAGGGTTACCTACGCCGCGCAGACGTGTGTTATTTAGGATACACATCCTGTCTCGGTCCTCTGATCAGGGCCCTCGGCCAATAGATCAGTAACGTCGATCTATGTCGCTCATTGCCCTACCTGGGAACGACCTCCAGGTCAAGCTCACCCCCGAACGCTTTTTGTTAACAATGAGGCCTTTATTTTTCGTATCGGGTCGACACCATGATCCACTCGAGCGAGTAGATCACTGGTATGGTACCCGCGGGACCGCGTCATAGGCACATGCACATAATGCACTCTAAAAGCCTAGGAATATATCCGGATATAATAAAATTCGAAAAAATTGCGGTGAAAGACACACAAAATCTGTCGTTATCTGTCGGTCTAACATGGTAACCCCCGACGAGATCTAACTGATGATGAGGTCAAAACTTTAAACGCGAATTGTGGGTGAACGGGACGTCGGAAGTGGGTACCGACAAAGGGAATGTGGTAGCCCTTTTTTAATAAGAAATTTTTTGGGACAGAACAACTTTAAGTTTAAGAAACGGCATCCGGCAATAAGTCTGGTAATTAAAAAGTGTAGCGAGTCACTAAATTACAGGGTAGATAAATTTATGTTGAAAAAATGGGAATAAATAACTTTCACCGTTAATAATAAAATTAAAATGACTTGTATTTAACTCAGTTAATAAGTTAGTGTGTATGTTAGGCGCAATTTTATTCGAACGGGCAGATTATTTGGTTTAATTAGTTCTTGTCTAATTTCGTAGCTTTTTTTAATGACCCTGTATATTAAGCAGAGTATAATAAATGCAGTAAAAAGCGGGTACAAAGAAGAACAGTCCACCAAAATAAGGTGTATGTATGTCCAAGTTTTCGTCTCGTATGTAAGCAATTCAACAAGCTCGTTTTGAAACAGGGGATACGACGTTATTAATTTTGATTAACAAATTTCAAATTTTTAACCCGCTGCATCATCTTAAGGTAATTCCGGCTGCCAGCTATCAAAAAATTCCTTAATCTAAGACCCAAGCGAAAGCGCACTGTATTTGTCGCGAGGTGACATATATAACGATTTCTTGAAAAGTTATAAAAAAAAAGTACTTCTTTACATGCAATACACAAAGCAGAATGTCATAAATTAAATTTAAAAATACGACATTTCTTTCCTTCTTAATCACGTAGCCCACCGCGCACGATTTGCACATAACGTTCAAGCTTATAAAGCTTTGCAAACAGCCCTCAATGCTTTCGCTTGATTTCGGTAATATTACATCCCCAACCATTGTCCTAAGAGAATCGTGCCGTAACTTCCGAGGTAAGGTAACCATTACGCGTCCTTCCGCGGCAGTAAGAACACCGTATTGGTTATGTAAAACAAACCATCGATTTTTCGCCCCCTTATATACGCTTGAATAAGTTCTTATCTTTCATATAAAGAAACTTACCACGTCGAGTTAAACTATATTTTTCTAATATTAACATAAAATAAAGGTTTAAGTTGAAGTGCTTTCGGTTTAGGTTTCGTTTTTTTCTTTAAGTTTCCCAACCTTTTCGTATTCATACCGAATTGTATTCATAATGAAAACGTTTGGGAATTTCGCGCGGTCTCTTTACTATCATTTTTATGCCACATTTTTGACGGACGTGTGACCTTTTATCCTAAATCTGTTTTGGATAAAGAGATTATCCATGGCAGAACTTTTTTCTACGAGTTTTTGGTCGGACGTGGTAAACAGTATTAGCTTATATGTCTTTAAAACAGCGTATGTCAAGATAGTTGCATCCTAGTAGGTAGGTGTAGGTATTACGAAGCTCTGGATAGGACACATAGGAAATTATTTTGTAAATTACAGTTGTAACTGGGAATTATACTAATTTACAGTTGTAACTGGGAATTATGCTAATTTACAGTTGTAACTGGGTATTAGTTTATAATTTACAGTTGTAATTGTAAATTACACTAATTTACAGTTGTAACTGGGAATTATACTAATTTACAGTTGTAACTGGGAATTATCCTTGACAGTTACAACTGTAAATTAGTGTAACTCCCAATTACAACTGTAAATTATAAACTATATAATTCCTAGTTACAACTGTAAATTAGTATAAAAAAGTAAAAAATAAATTATTCCACTATTCAAGTTAAAAATATGTGAAACAAATTACTTGTAATAAATTTGTAAACATAACAATTTGCAAATTGGAATTGTTTAAACAATCATTCACAAATACATTTCAAATGATCTAAATCCTAAATCAGAAGCTGTTAAAGATAAACATAGGAACATGTAATGTCAAAATATGCCAATTTCGATTCTCTATCTCATGCAATAGTAAGAACATGGCCATTCCATTTAAAAAACTGAGTTTTTAGACCTTGAAGTTTCTTAAATTTGGATTTCCATAGGTGCGGTTGTCCGCAACTTAACTTCTTTTTAAGTACACTAAAAGAAATCCCTATTCATTCTCTATGCAGTAAAAAATAGGGGTTGCCATTTAAAATAACGAAGTAACTATCTAGTTCCGGTGGTTCCGGAAGTGCGGCCATTTTGAAAATATTTTACATCGATTCGGCCTTCAGAGTAACTCCTAAGTACAAATTTTCAAAAACCTACCTATTTTACTTTCCCAGAATCGTTTAACTAAAGCTCCCAAACAACACCCTGTATACTTGAAATTAGATGTGAGCTTACGGCCAACTACGGTCCCACGAATATGAAATCTCTTTAAAACCAAAAAATAGAATTCATGTTCACATTAAAACCTGCTGATTATTTTTGTATTTAGAATGTAATTAGCGTATTCATGTTATTAATTATAGGGATAAGCGCCAAAATTTGCTTTAGTTTTCGACGAAAATCTGAGCAGGCTATGAAAGAGTTAGAGAAATCAAACGCTTACAGGTACAGCGAAACATACTTCCGATACATTAATTATAGAAGCACTGAACCTTACATAATATACTAGCTCATTAAACCCTTTATGAGACTGAAGCCCTTAATAAGATCTGAAAACCTTTTTTTACTTAATTAATGCTCATTTACTACTTGAATGAGTATACTCCGGTGTTTTCATTACAGCTACATCATAACGTATACGTATACGTGTTTCTGTACTTACATTTAGGTTTCCTCTTGAACAACAAAGTTTTAAAGGTTCATCGTAGCATTACACAAATTAAAGTTAGAGACGAATGTTCGCTCTATAACTCGAGTATTATAATTACAACACGGAAAATGTCTAAAATTGGTTCGATTCGGACAGTTTTTGGAGTTCGAAACGAGGTAGGTTGTAAATTTAATACTCGTCGGTAATTAAAAGCCGCCTGTTTACCCACTTCAAGTACATATTATAGTAAGTTGGACAATTCTTAGCGGGAACCTAATCTTCTTAGCTTTAAACCGTTTTTTCCTTATATTACTGCACAACACTTATGCTTTTTCACGTATTCGCACCAATCGAACGGGCAATTTGCAAAATCGCCATTTCCATACAATAATCACCTTTGGCTTTACTATACCTAATAGGAAAATTAAAAGTGTCGGTTTACGCGATAGACTATGTTAAGACACTATCTATTGTTAGAACGCTTAAATGGATTTGGTCGAAATTTTAGTCCGGCGTTCAACTTAAAATTATGCGGTCGGCTATTCACAAATGTGGATCTAACTCTCAGACCTACATAATATGTTCTAAATCCTTCCCTACAGTAAGCATTTCAGTTACCGGAACAGCAAACGACCTAAGCACTGCAGTCTGCAACATCTAATTGTAGTTATTATAGTCGGATTTACTTTTATGCTTTAATGCTAAGAAAGACACAAACTTACAGATTGTTAAATGAGTGATTTTAATCTCAACATCATAGCAGCGAGGCGGTTGCTATTAGTCTCGATGTTGATCATTGGCCATTTTTAGTAACGATGCGCCCAGCGTGGTCTTAATAAATGACCTGCAGAAGACATTCATTATTCGTTTTATATGTAGGTTTCTTAGTGTCGTCGTTACTAATTTGCGGTATTAGCAGCCTGCTATTGAGTTGCACTTGCATTCCACATATTTTATTATGTTAGGTAAGTCAGAAATTACATAAAATATTGCTGTATGTTTGTTAGGCTAATTGCTTCACTTGGAATACCACTAGTGCTTGATAAGATAGAGTATTTACGTACTCTCAGACAATATTACCCAGAGACATACATATCAGTCATTGTGTTCTTTAGTACCTATTTCAAATGTTTACATGTTCTCAAAGTGTTTATAGTTTGTTGCATAAATAAATGTGAATTGATTATTATTTATTGGTCCACCTCATATTCCTACAATAACTAATAGGTTTAGGTCTTTCGGAGGGCAGCTTCCAGTTCTTCTAGTTTAAACGGTAAGTTCCACTGTATGATTTTGAGTTTGAATTTTGTTTTAGGTTTTTACGATCAGCCTAGGTGTATGCTCTTAAAGATAAGATTAAAAGAGACAATAGTGGAATAAATAACATAATAAGTAACAAATCACAGTGTATAAGGGAAGACTACAAACAGAGTAATAATTAATTTTTGAAGAAAACAGACATAAATAGTTTACTTCCTAACAATTCCACCTTGTAATACATTTGTACATCTCGAATTTATAGATGTTTAAAAACTTTTAACAGATTAAAAATAAAATATTTAAAGTATGTTATGTGAGCTCGCGTTTAATTCAGAAATTCATTTATTTATAAAAAGAGAAAACAAAATTTGGCATTTTTAGGAAGAACATAATATTTTCTAAGATACGAGTATGTAGAGTAGAGGTATCGCATCTATTTCATTGGCGTCTTCGAAGAGCTTTGCATATACGACGAATCGACGATACGTTTCTTCGCTCTTAAAAAAACAAATTTCCCTGTAGTCGAAAAATTCCCGCACATAAAATTCAATTATCCCTCAACGTTTCATTCCCACAGATCTAATTCAATCTAATCAGAAATTTAACGCTTTGTTGTTAAGCTCGTTCCCGAAATTGACACGATTTTCACGACGCACTCTGATACACACGCTGCGCGTTTCCGTGACTAATCACAGCTCGTGTACATTTATTTTGTTCTTCGCATTTCCTAACCGTAAACGGAGATGTCACCCTAATGCAGTTTTTTGTCGCTTCCAGGCGAATGCGAGAACCGGCGGCGACGAGGATGATATATTGTGAGGAAGTGTCGAGCTCTGAGGACAGTTTGCACATCCATGGAATATTAATATTCGAGCAGTAAAGAGACGTATTTCAAAGGAAAAGGAAGTTGGCTCAATTTAGTGCCACTAATCTGTAAGAGTAAGGAACTACGGAACTTGTGTAAATATACTACAGCGCGTCTTGCCGAATTTGCTACTGCGCTTGTAACTTCTATATACGATCTGACCTTGATATAAATATAAAAAGTTTTAGTGTCTTTGAAGGGCCGACACTTTATATAGAACTTTAAAAATCTACGAATATATATAGAAATTTATTATATAAATTACACCTTCAGAACATTCTGGGTTGCTGTGAAACAAAGGATACAATACAAATTTGAACATGAAAAAAGCAAACAAATCAATTATGTAAATGATTTCTTAAAATGTGAATGGAATTTTTTATAGTAGTTATTGCGATTAATTTTAACAATTTAGGTAAGTATTTCAACTAAATATTATTCAAAGCTTAACAATTGTTCTCCACTAAGTTGCCGCTACAAACGGCAACAATCAAAACGTCACATGGTGAAGTAAAACGACCATCGGTGCGATTGTGTGTGTTACCAACAATTAACGAGCTGTCAAGTGTTAGTAGCTTGATGTTTTGGAATATTTTTTTTAAATTATTGTTGACTGTATGTACATTCATATTTTTTTGTGATGCCATTTGTAGCGGCAACTTAGTGGAGAACAATTGTTAAGCTTTGAATAATATTTAGTTGAAATACTTAGGTACCTATGTTAAATATTTCAAGGGGGCCGACTATGTACAAAACTTTAATTTTATTTGGTTTTCCCTTGCCTTGCGCAGTTCAATTTTATTTTATTTTGTGGAAAGAGAATTTAAAATGTATGATTTTGATTTGTAATCGTCGAACAATAAACACGTATTTGAACCAGCAAAACAGATGGCAATGCAAAAGTGTGGGAAAATTCTTTGAAAAAAGTGGTAATTGTTCCGCGAGCACCAACAAGTAGCCAAATAACCAAATTTTAAACCTGATGTTAGTTTTTCTTTTGTTTAAAATGTATACAGGGTGACAATTTGAAAACTTACCACCCCTCATATCTTAGTAAATAAACGAGATATTTAAAAAAATCAAAATCCGTTTCGGTAATTCGGAGGGGGAATCACAATGACATAGTTGGCGACGCACCCCCTCACACCCCCTGCGCCCTAGCCACCCCAACTTTTAAATCTTAAATAGGGACTCCCCATGTGTGATACGTCATTGGAAAGCTCTGAAAAAATGCTTTCCAACCATACCAAATAGCATTACATTTAGGTTAGTAATTATCGTGCAAATCAAAAAATAAACATGGAAAATCGTATTTAACTTCAACTTCCAAAGCCGACTTGACAGCAACTCATTTTTGATCGCCAGTTATAATCTATTCTCAAACTCTTGGCGAACCTTTTCAAATGTTGGTTTTGCAATATTTCGACATTCTTGAATTATTCTCTGTCTTAGTTCGTCTATGTTCGCCGGTTGCGTTTTAAATACGACAGATTTCAAATGTATCATATTAGTTTATTTTTTGATTTGCACGATAATTACTAACCTAAATGTAATGCTATTTGGTATGGTTGGAAAGCATTTTTTCAGAGCTTTCCAACGACGTATCACACATGGGGGGGTCACTATTTAAGATTTAAAAGTTGGGGTGGCTGGGGCGCAGGGGGTTGGAGGGGGTGCGTCGCCAACTATGTCATTGTGATTCCCCCTCCGAATTACCGAAACGGATTTTGATTTTTTTAAATATCTCGTTTATTTACTAAGATATGGGGGGTGGTAAGTTTTCAAATTGTCACCCTGTATGTATAAAATTTCATTTAATTGCTTCCATAAATAAGAAAGTTGGCACTGTACATCCTACACAAAACCAAATTTGGAAAATGTATTAGATATCACATACATCTGGCGCAGTGGATCATATAAGGGGCAGTTACAAATAATATGTTCCATAGTTAAAGCCTGCCAAATAGCATAAATTCGGCATTGTCCGTCATATCACCGCCAAGGGTGAGCCTCGGTCGAACGGATTCCAAAATGACGTTAGCAATGCCATCGTATTGAGTGAAACCTTCAAATAACAGATCAGCAAACGTATTTTAGTGTCTTTGAAAACGGAACTACGCTCTTACAAAATAATAGAATATAGAAGTTGAATATTATCATACTAAATCTACCATTTGCTTCGATCAATGCTGTCTCAAATGAACTTCAATTTGCCGTATTTCCTCAAATTTCCTACACATAGGTCTATTCGATATACCTAACTAGTTGACGAAAAAACAACAGTAACAAAACGGAGTTTTCGCAGATAAAGAAATTTACTTATGTTATACCCTTGCTTGTGGAGGTGTTTTAAAAATCCTTCTCTCCCTCAGGAAATCAGGTTGGGAACGGTTCAGCGCAAACGTTTACGGTTCTTCCCGTCGCATTTCTACCTTTAGTAACCTTTTCATAAATCATTAATTTTGTCAGATAAAAAAATGTATCAAAAAATTATTTGAAATGTTTCTCGAAAACGGCCAGTTTGTTGTTGGCTAGTTATACTCATATCTATAATAAAAGATAATGAACGCAGCTCTCTATATTCGAGTCGATTTGTTTTTACGACTTTTGTTGAACGTCGCACGTGAGAAAAGCACTTTTGTACAATTAAACCACCCTACACGAATTCTCTTAATACCTTTATGCTATTGTTAAGAATCGAGAAAGCAGAATTCGGTGGATAAAACTACGAACTTTCTAGCAAACATCAAGGACTGCTGTGGATCGAGCTACCAAAATATCATTTGCGTTAGGTTTGTTCTTCAAAACGACTGAACACTTGTAAATGAGATTGGAGGTTTCATTTTATTCACCATACGTGCTTACGATATTCTCTCATGTGCACTAATGAAAACTGCGCATAACAGAAACGAGTTTGAGATAAATCTCCCGTTGGAGAGTTTACAAAAAATTAGAACCTCTATGTTTCATGAATCATGATCAGATTACTTTCATGCATTTTAGGAAGCCTTTGAGGCCCTAATAAACTGTTTACTTTTGCTCATAAATTTGTAAGTGAAATTTGGTATTTATTCTGGCACATCTTTGATGACGAGTGCTTGAGTGGGAGCGTGTGAACAATTACCTATGATGGTTTTTTTTTGTTCTACAGTATTAAATCAATCTATAAAAAAAAAGCAAATGATGTGTGTGGTTGAGGTGATATCTCGGGTGACATATTGTACTCATTAGGAAACTAAGACTGCAATGAGAATGAATCAATATAAACACCCTCGTAAACACCTAAATCGCACTTTTCTCTCTGGTAATTTGTAGTTCTTCAAATAAGGGCATTTAAATTTTAAAAGACGAACGAGAAAGCGTTCAAGGTGTATTTTAAAATACACCGCAAGCTTTAGCTCCTACATTTTTGTCCGAATGCTGTGCTGTGCACCAAAAACCATATTTATTGAAATACTACAAAACGGCCCTAATTAAAATTTTTAAAATATTAATGCTACTAGGTACTTTGACTTAACTATTTTAAACGGCATCATTATGTTTTGTTACTTTTGATTTGAATTTTTCACACAAAAAATTAAAGAAGATAAATTTTCAAAATTATGTTGCATGCCATGGTAATCCTCTTTACGTATCGAGTGAAATTAATAAACATTTTGTTAGATCAGTTCTTGGAAAACAACCCTATTACTAAATATGCTTCTTTGTCTAACTACTTATGACTCATTGCACCCTAATGTTAAAGATAAGTTTACGCTTTACCAGGTTAGTGATGTCCATGTATCAAACATTATCAGTAAAATTTCGTCCAAAGCAGTAGGATGGAATTGACATGGTAAAACTTAGTTTCCATTTATTGTGAAATATATTACACATACCGGGTGAACATAGGGAATTAACATAGGAAAAAGGTTGTTTTGTAGATAGTTCTCTTTTGTAGATATCTCCCCATGTTAATTCAGAGTGTTTATAATGACACCAATCGAAAGAAGATTTTTTTTCTCTCGTCTGATGATATACGAATTAGTTCATTTTCAGGTGTATTTCTCACTATTTTATCAAAAATTCGGCAATAAATCCACTTACCAAAATCATGTTAAGCCATGACTAAAGCGCGTTCGCACCTCCAGATGCAGTATGGGGTCTTATGGACTAATTGCCTCTCTTACTAGTTTGCGTCATTCTTCGGTAATACTACTATCCTTGTTCCTCACCGCAATGATGTCAAATTGACATATGATTATGTTGAAGTATTAAAACAAAACATAATCTCCTTGATGCTGTCATTGTCACGTTTGGCATAATAATAATAAGCACCATACTGCATCTGGAAGTGCGAACGCGATATAGTAAGACAAAAAGCAGATTTAAACGTCGAAATCAATATCAGTTTATGACAACTGGCATTATTTTTTTTTGTAAAATGCGGTTCATTGAGGAAAAGAAAAAGTATTTATAATAAAGAACGTTTACAGCGAAAATATTTACTCTAGTACGCGATATTTGTTTTCCGTGCATTTTAATGAGCGTCCCATTCCGTCTATGTGGAATCCTATTTCAATTCTTTAGGAAATTTCCATGGCTTAACATGATTTTGCTAATTGGCGATTTATTGCCGAATTTTTGATAAAATAATGAGAAATACACCTGAAAATAAACTAATTCGTATATCATTAGATGAGAAAAAAATCTTCCTTTGATTGGTGTTATAATAAACCCTCTAAGTTAACATGGGGGGCAACGATCTGCAAAAAACGTTTTTCCCATGTTAATTGCCTATGTTCGGTTTTAAAATATTGACCCGGTATAGTAAATTATTGTATTTCATCAAACACGTTTCCTTCAGCGTAAAGACCTTAGGCCCATTAGTATTCTTCCCATTTGTAAAAAATCCTCGAAAAGGTAATGAAAGAACAGTATTTGGAGAGGTTTAACTTACCTACTACAATCGGCGAAGGCGGGTTTTAGGAAGAGTTATAGCTGCGCTACCGGAACCGGAACAATTAAACATCACAATTCCCCAAAAGGGGGAAGAAGGCGACGCAAATAAAAGATCTCTAAAATCCTGAAGGGAACAGCAGACCGAAACGTACAAAAGGATCAATGTAAACTGGACATAAATAAGTTAAACTAACGACAAAGGATAACACATAAGTGTATAAAACATAATTAATGCCAATCACCACTAGGTGATGGCTTCAGAAAAACGGAACAATAAAATTATACAAAACTCCATTAAGTAAATGACAAGCAAAATTTTTTCGCATACATTGGCCAAAGTGGCTTAAAAAACTCTACAAAGATAATAGCGTACATGACAGCGGAAAAAGGATAAATAAATTTTTGTTTCATAAGATAGAGTAAGGTGACAGGGTATCGGAAAATAACTTTCTTTGATAATGTACACGAGAAACTATTATATTTTAGTAAAAATAAAATTAAAAAATAACGACATTTGTCACGTGATATCAAACGCCAATCAGAGCGCGTGACGTCATTATCCTAATCCTCTGTGCGTTTACAGAGTTTCTCAACCTTTTTTAATTTTCATTTTATAGCGATTATATTATCCTAAAGTTTAGTTTTTAAAACCAGATAAGAATGGAAAGGGGGTATACGAAAGCTGATAGCAGCAAATCTGCCAAAAATTTGATGTAATGATGTTGGGAATATTTCTTGCATCAAACAAAGATTTTTGGTCATCAGAAAACTGCCATATAAGTTTTGTAGGTTTTTAAGTTAAGCTTAGATTTTTACAAGAAATGTAGTTATTTTAGAGTAGTACTGAAATGCTTTGTTTTTAGGTCATCGAAGCTATCATATGGAGATGATTCGGTAAGCTATGCCCACTTCAGAGTTTTCTGTACGTAAGCGCAACTTTTTGACATTATCTACGAACGTTTTGTAGATAAAGGTCTACATTTATAAAGTAGTTCTTAAAACAAATTTTTTTCACTACTAGCGTCTGATGACATGATTATTAACCTTTTTTCCACTTGTAAAGTAGGCTTTCTCGGCATTTGTTCAAAGTGGTTAATAATTTTTTATTATTAACTAGTAGTCAATAATGAGAACTGTCACGCTGTCACTTTTAGAAAACACAACCCGAAATTTCGCTCAATGAACGTTTAGACAAGTTCTCTAAAACGAATAATTGCCACCATTCGCAATTTCCAGAGAAATTACATACCTAAAATTATCACATTTTGAAAAAATTCGAACGAAATTACTCTTTGAAAAATCTCAATGACAGAACAAAATACGGCCTGTTTGACTTGTACTTCCACGTACTTGATTGACATGTTAAATTAAGAAACAAACAATTCTGTCCAACCGTTAACTCTCTTATCAATATAATATGTTAATTTAGAGGATTTCAAGTGCTAGTAGTGAAAAAAATAGTATATATACCACGGTAGAGAAGTCTATTACTTCGCACCTTACACCCCTCGGCGCAAGCGCCTCGAGATGTAATCTTGGTGCTCAGGCAATAATAGTGGACTTCTCTACCTTGATATATAATGTACTATTTCGAAACTTTATCTATTTACGCTGGGGTTATGTATTTATAATTGTCAGGACTGTGACATCACAGGCACCGCAATGACACAAAACAGCGTTTTGGCGCTAGAATAAAAATCTACAATTTAAATTGCATAAATTTGCAATGATATGGTTTATTTTGCTGAAATATCATATTTTAAAGTTATAGTAGAGGTATAAGAACAGTTGTAAACGGTTTTAAAAACATTTTTCATCTACCCTTGCAAGGACAAAATCAAGAATTTACCTGACAACTAGTTTTACACTTTTTCACGTTTATAGACCTACAATACGTAAAGGGGTAGGACTTTTGATAAAATTTATAATACTTGTATACTTTAAATATAAATTAGAGCGTTGAAGCTATATGCATGGTAACTACCTGCACGTAGAGAATACACGCACACGTTTGATTATAACGTGGGCAATTAGCAGCAATACATTACACTAATTTGGGTGGATAATTACTACGAAATTTAAAAAAAAGTTTGCTCTAATGACTACTAATTAAAATTTATTAAACCCTAAAACCGCTACATAAATCTTGTTGAGACAAAATTGCTTATTACAACTTTATAATATAATTACTTCTTAGGTGTTTTAATGTAAATAATAAAATATTAGATAGATGTTTTACAAAATCATCTGTTCTCGTTGTCCTATATACTCATATTTCTCTCCAAAAAGGTACCTACTTTTAAACTCACTTTGCCTGGCTGGCTGGCTGGCAGTAAATGCGAGACCGTAGACCTTGTAAAAAGACGAGGAGTGTGCATGTAACTATCGGAGCCGTGTAACTAAAAACTTTAGGGACGAGGCTGCAAGGCCTGAGGGGGGGGATTTAAAATTAATTTTATCTTTCATTGTATTCTAATTAAAGGTCTCAACGAAAAGAGCCGTTTTCTACCAACTACTGTCCTTCTTTCTGCCCTCTTATCAAAGTACGGGGCGGAGGGGGAGGGGAACTAGTTTTATCCTTCATTGTACTCTACTGAAAGGTCCCAGCGCAAGGAATTAATTTCTACCAATCATAGCCATCCTCCTCGACCTCTTATCGTGATCGGTTATATTCCCTTATACCTCAAGAACGGATTGTGGGAAGAGGGTACTCACAAATGGCGATTCAGACGTCTGCAAGAAATATATCCATTGGTGATATGAAAACGTCGGTTCAAAAAATGCGCTTTATCTGCACAAGAGTTGTGCGCAATTTATACTTGTTTAAGGATTTGCATTTGTTTGCTGATGCACATCGCGTAGGTATCTAATTTGCAGACGATGACAGATTCTTAGTCATTACGAAACCCGAAGCAAATAAAAGGCGTAAACTGTAAACATAAAATAAATAATTTATCTAATTTGAATCTCTTTCTAACGCAGCTTTGTACAACTTTTCTTTAATAAGAACTCGACCATCCAGAAGTGCATCCGTACAGTTGTGACATTAATTATGGAGTTCCGCGGCGTTTGCGAAGATTGAAATGTCTGAAGGGAACAAATTAAATTAAACTTATAATAAGGAGGTACATAAAACAAAATTAACGACTTGTTTAAATATCAATAGACGGGGTGCTTTCGCCTTAGGAATCGACATGATAATATGGACACAGCGATTTCAAATAATTAACCGAATTTAATCTAGATTCCGTAATAAAATACTTAGTTATTTACGTTATAAGTCCGGTAGGTTACTTGTAACAGTACTAGTTAGACATTATGGACCAGGCGACGTTAGGAGCCGAGTCAAGAGTCAAGAATGTCTTAAACGACAATAATGGCTTCATTGCATCATCCTGAATTCGCCATCCACACTCCGTTGCAGAAGGAAGGCGCTCGAAACTTCACAGGCGGTGTTCCAAATAACTGACTAAATAGAAGTATCAATTTCGTCCTTTCCGTGGGCCACGACAGCAATCTGTGTCAAAGCATCGTTTCCTCCAAACACCAGGGATAAAAAAGGAAAACGGTTTCCAGTACGATGGCAACTGCCTGGCTCTTGCTGGCTTGGCGTTAATACCATTTCTACCGCTTCTTACAGATTTCAAGTAACTTCTTAACTTCACTGCAACGTGAACAAGCTCCAAAAAAAGAGAGTATGGTGGCTGGTATGTTTCAAACGCAAAATCATTTCCAGATTTTCATTTTGCATAATATTAGTGTTCAATATTCTAAACAGTTTCGACTGCCAAAAGTTACGTTTTAAACAAATCAAAGAAAACTTGGGAAGTATGTTTTCATATATTTTTACTTACCCATATTGCCCTGAAATTACGCCACCAAACCAGCTTTCGCCTCTTTGTTCCAGAGTTAACGTTTATAGGAGACGGGTCCCCACGTTCGCAGTTAAGCCCTTCAGATGTGTAACATCCGGATTGGTAGTCACAATTCGCATATTATT
Organism: Photinus pyralis; assembly: GCF_008802855.1. NCBI lineage: Eukaryota > Metazoa > Arthropoda > Insecta > Coleoptera > Lampyridae > Photinus > Photinus pyralis. The sequence continues at coordinate 18,170 of NW_022172347.1, forward strand.
GCTCCGAGCTACCGAAATGGGGAATGAGTGCCCATAGTGTAGTAAAAATACGGCAAAAAAAACTGTTGGGCACTGTTTTTGGCCTTTCCAGGCGCCATATTGGTATTTACGCACCTGGCATAATATGGCGCTGCGTGAGGTTCCCACTCCCCACATATTTAAATGTTAATTTTACCATAGAATTAAATATTGGACGCCGGCGACAGGCCAGAAAGAAAAAAAGGACGAAAAATGACGATTTTTGCATTTTTTACGTTTTTAAGCGGCATTTTGGTACTTAATGCATACTAAAGTGTGCTGAAACGGTGTCGTCGGGTGTGCTAGACCCGTAAAGTACCCCAAACGTTCGGCGGCATGCCTTGAGGGCTCGTAATAATCGAAAAACGGCAATTTCGGCCCCCATCTTTGATTTGGGGTTTAAATGCCAAAATCGGGTCTGGCAACAGGGCGCATCGTTTTCAGCGGGGTCGAATTAGTCTAGAGGCGCCTGTTGTCAGTTTGCAGCACAAAACGCCGCTAGACATGCACTTTTCAGAAATGTCTCCCTGACATTTTACAGGCGGTTTCCAATCCTGCCCTTAAATTTATTTGACAATTAGTGACTATTTTATACGCGTTACCTAAACCTTTGAATAAAAAATTAAGTTTATATTCAATGCCTAAACCATAAATATCACGTGAGCCAATCATTTTTTATACCGGGTTTTAGTAAGAGCTTTATTTGATTTCCAACGGTTGCTTACGTTAATTAACGATTTACTTAAATCAGGAACGGGACGGTTGCATTTTCGTGTCCTTCCAATGTAATTACCTGACCACTTGTCGAAAGTTGCTGGATTCCTTTACTGGATTAATTGTGCATGTGCCTGGACTTTATCGCTTTCAGACGATCTTGACTTACTATTACCAAGTAACATAATACAAGCAAAAATAATTGATATAGTATTACGTAAGGAGCGTTTAACGCGACACACAACACATTTTACACATGTACGAATTTCATGTGATGTATTCACGCGTGTGCGTTTTGTATTCTAATGAGTAATGACAAACCTTTATCACTTATCTTATGAGAAAGCAAAAGATACGTGTGTATTTTGCCATTGGTGCGGTATTTGTCGACAAATGAAAGAAATGCGTATTTTCAGTCGACTTTTTTTCATACGTCGTAAGAGTCGTAGGAAAATTCACTTTCAGTAGGTATATTCTACTCTATTAAGACCAGTGCTTTGGATGGATATGTTTTGGACTTTCTAAACGTATGTGCCTGCTTTTCCATTTCTAAAACGTTTAATTAAGGGAAACTTCATAAGCATTTCGACTTTTCCGTGATGGAATTATAATTATAATAGCAACACGACCAAAACGAAGTCTCTAAACTACATTGCGCTATACACGTGAATAAAAAAAGCTTAACTATATGGTGTTTTATGCAAAAGCTCGCGCTATTCTGAGTAACTTTACTGCGGTGAATTTAAGACTTACCTTCGGAGGATTCTTGAAAAGATCAAATCGTGGACACTAGCGAATTAGGAATGTATACTGTACGCGTTTTCAGGATAAGTCTCTCAAGTATACACAGCAACAGAACAGGTGTCTGAAAAGCACTGAAAAGCAACAAACTTCGCAAGGGTTTAATAGTAATCGGTTCGACCAATCGCAGGACGCGCGCCCACGAAACTTTCAGAATTCAGCCTATCATCGCTCGAGTTATTAGTTATTGTCATTCCTTATACGTGCACCCTTAAATTATCAATGAAAGATTTTCAGTAGACTTCTCCGTTTACTCATCTCGAACTGTTTATGCATGCGAACGCTTTCAATTATTATAATTAATTAGGTTCGTGGAATAAACGAACGGTATCTGAACTCAAAATAATATCCTTAATTTCCCTGTCAATGATTACTATCGTAAATTAAAAAATGCAAACTTATTATCTTTGAAGTCTTGCTGCACAACTTCTTACTCTTAGTCATTTATCTTAGCTTTCTAACAAAAGTCTTATGTACGCAACGAAACTTACAGTCCATCAAGGCATTACAATTCAACTTTCAACTTTATTAGGGAACTTATAAATGCAGATCGTACCTACGTTTAATCATCACTCATCAGTTGCAAAATCAATGAAATCTGTAACAGTAGGTACCTACAATTTTGGAGGTTCTTAACACGAATACGTGTTGATGCTCGCATCTCAATGGCCCTTGAAGAAAATTGAAGGTTCAAGCTCGCTCATCTCATATTATTCATCGTCAACTGACTACCAACATTGTTGATGCTTTACGCACGGTTTTACCTGGAGATTGGAACGTGCTAGGGCTCTGCAGCGGTTGGATCCCACACAACTGAACATACGCACAAAAGGTCGTGTCAAAAACAGTGCAAAGAATTTATCGGGAAATTTAACCGTATGTTGCGCTTAAGTCTACAGGGTCGTTAATGGTGACACGCTGTCTGAGTGGCATGCTACAGTTTGTTTGCCAGCTGAAGTCATCAATAAAATAAGAAAAACCAGCTCTCAGAGAGCGCACCGGGTTCGGGGCATACTGTTGTCCAGGAAGTGAGAAGTCAACTCCAAAGGTGGAATTTGTCGGAATCAACGGTGTTAGGATGGAGAATGCTAAGGGAATCCACTATATTAAAGACCTCACCGTATCCCATGAGAAGTGCCAGAGCAAGATCAAGATGAATCGAATATTAAACTTTCAAGAGTTAAAATAGTCCCTCGGCTCGGATCTCCGGAGTGGAAGTATCAGAAAAGTGTATTCAAGAAAAACAATGAGAAGGGAAAAGTTAAATTGAGGATGGGAACTTGGAACATCAGAAGTCTACTAAAAGAGGAGAAGCGTGAAAAGCTACGTTGAGAAACAGCTGGATTTGATTGGAATAGTGAAACAAGATGAGAGGAACCGGGATAAGAAAATTGTGATGATGCAAGGTTCTTTTACACTGGTGAAAAAAAGAGAGAGAAACGGAGTGGTACTAGGAGTGGGATTTCTTGTCAGCAAGGAACTTTCCACCGATTTCCCATATTCAACCAATTTAAGTCTTTTAACTTGTGGGATATGTGCTCATAATGTTCTTATACCATAAATTAATCTCAAGCAAGAGTTTTGGATTTTTTCATCCTATTTACGTCGACAAATTCTAAACAAGGACCGTAAAGAGCGTCACAGTAATTGAAATGTGATAGAACCAATGCCTCACACAGTATAGTTCTGTTCTGACATATTGACTCAGACAGATACGATTACAGAAAATTAATTTTAAATTAACATGAGCTTTTCTAATCATTTCTATGACAACACCCACACACTTTACGCTGTCTTTTACAATTAATTCAGTTGTATTAACTGTGTACATGTCAGTATTCAGTATCTCATCTGTACGAAATTACATCATTGCTACTGAACTCATACTGGAGCAGTGTGCCTTCCACATATTGACGAATTTTAGTCTCAGTTAAACTTTTGTGGAAATGAAAGGTATATAATATAAAAAGTAATGGACCAATGCAGCAAATATATTATCAGTCATATTCAATAATGCATCAGTCACACAACTGTATCCGCTCCTAAAACCAGACTGAGATGCAGGCAAAATGTCATAATCATTAAAAATGGTTTTAACCTTCTTTTAAATTCGTGAATATCCCTAATCAGTTTAATACTGTCTGAAAGATGGTTTAGAATTTTATTGAATTGTAGTAGGTGCGCCTTCTAAACAATGACAGGTGGTGCTCAGGTATTCCATAATTTATTTTATTTCTCGTGAGGTAATGATGGTTTAGGCCTTTAGGGAATTAGTCCTAAAGCATTGGGAATATATAACTAAGAAGATTATACATGCATATGTATAATCCGTATATCGTTAAGAGCCTGTTGTGCGTAAAGCTCTAGCTTTGTCTATTATTTAACTTAAAGGTTACTCTAATGGCCGTCTTTTGTATTTTAAATAGTCGCTGCATTTGTGAGGAGCCTCCCCAAATTTAAGTACCTATTGATACAAAATTTGAGTGGTATATCGTAACCTATCTTGTATCTCAAGCACACGATGCGGAGACTGTAACAGGCAGCATTTAGTTTCGGACGTATCATACTGAAATGCTCCGAAAAATCAAGTTGCTGATCTTGCCCTGTAAAATGTTTATTTCGCATGTTGCTAATAATGTCAATCAGTTCCGTTTTATCCACAGGATATAATAACAAAGATTGTTGAATGGTAGGGAAAGATAAGTAAGTTTTGTTATCAATGTTGCTTTGGCATGTGTTTGATGGTAGCCCATTTCTCTCCACCGAGAATATGAAGTGGTTGTTGAGTTCGTTTATAATTTGTAGTAGGATTGTCGAACGCAAATTGATTGTCCGATACTACTTTGGTGTTACTATTCGAGTTAATAATTTTCCAAACGGTTTTGGATTTATTACTCCAACCATCGATAATTTGTTCGTACAATAAGAAGGGAGGAGGGAGAGATTACCTATGTTACCACTTCTCAATCCCATACAACTAATCGTAAAATGTCCAGTGAATCAATCTCTTTTGTGTCGGAGTCACCAATGTGGGAATTCTTTATGTTTAACACTCCCAACGCTAAATATCGATTTAAAGCTGCTAATAAACTTTTATTTAAAAACATTGACGACGTTCTCATCGATTCTTTATCTGTTATTATTTCGTCGTCCTGGAAACAAGGATAGTTAGTAGCGGACTGCATGGTCGCCACAAGTATAGTAATTGCATTTGGTCATTATTTTACTAAAAAAATTCGAGATAAGACGTGTTCAAAGTTTTGGCAAAATGGGAGAGTGTATATTTAAATCTGCGTCATTACTGAAAACTAGGGAAGTTACAAAATTCCGTAATGAAAATTACACTGCTACATCTGCTTTCAAGATAACTTGAAAATTTTATAATTTTCGATGGTATTATAAAAATGTAACTTTATGGTATCTCGTTAAAATTTGCATAGGTGCCTATTTTCTGAGGTGAAATAACAGTTGTCAGACTCGCACTTAGTGCTATCTATATGTGCATTTATATTGTTAAAACAGTAATTTCAGATAGAAAAGTACATTATAAAATATTAGTGTTTCTCTAACTATTCATATGTTTACTTTTCTGTGTATGTTTAATTTTAATTTTAATTAAAAATGGTAATATTTTCCTAGGTAAATGTAATGCTGCATTAATTTTGTTTGTATTATAACGTATCTACTTATATCACAATATTTTCATTAATCGGTATCATCTTATAATTTGTATCGTATGTACCTCATATTTTGGCCGAGAAAATCCCCTCTTTATAGATAATACTGATGATATAATGAGAGGTATTTTAAACATTATCACAGTTTTTGGATGTTCTACATAAGTCGCGTCAGATCTCATGCTTATTATGTGTTGCAATCACATTATGGGAATGTCTTGTTCGTCTGTCCGTTCATTCGTCCGTACATCGATTTTAAGACGAACATACCTTGAGACACCAGTAACTACGGCTTGTATTATAGTTGACCTAACGCTCAAATATCGGCATTTAAAAAAAGGTAAAAGTGCGGTACAATGCTGTTTGAGGCATGTATTATGATAAAAGAAGAAGATAAACCATTTGAAAACAAGTCGTTGAGAAGTTAGAACAAGTTATATCCACTCTGGATTTCTGTTAAGGCGGAATAAAACGAAACTTGATAGTAGGAGAGTAAGCCCGATATCCACTGAACGAGAGTGATCAAAATTTTAACCGATGGAGTTCCACTTTGGCCTATCCGGGTATGCTAAAATCGAACGCCTGCCGCCTCGGGTCATGTTACTTAAGGCTCTGCGGTACCCTTGGCGATGCTAATTCTAAATGATTTTTAACAAGTTACACCTCGAAACGAGTTACACCTTATGATGAGGGAAAAAATGTAAAAAAGAAACACTGAGTACCTATCGAGTTATGAAATGTCCCCGATTTAAAAAAAAAATTTAAGGGATATTTATCAACGTTTTCATTTGGTGTATAACTTATTTTCTAAAAAAAAACCATTTAGAATTGGTACCAGCAAAGATACCATTTAGAATTTTTTATTGAAAATTTGTGTGACTAGTAGTTATCGTATATCTAGTGCGCAATTTCAGTTTGTTCGCATTTCTAGAACGTCGGCAAACACAGCGGTCCCAAATTAACGTGTAAATTCGTACGGGCAAAACTAACAAAAAAACACGACATATGTAACACTAACGACAAAGTTATAGGTTTAAATAATATTGAATTTCTGATAAAACAACGCATTTGCACGCCTTTGCCTATATATGCTAAAATTACTCCTTAAATTTTGATTTCAAGTTTCATATCATTTATTTCGAGAGGAACATGTTTTTGTGAAATATTTAAAAGAGTAGATATTTGGGGTTTTCAATATACGCCTAAAGTTATAAAATTTCATATTCGTATCTATAGGTATCACTTATTATTAATTGAATCCCTTTAACCTTACATTGTTGTGTCATTCCTTAACTTATACAATAATTTTTATGTTTATTAATAATAGGTACAGTAATAATAGTATTAAAATAGTTGTCAACTGTTTTTTGTATATCCACAGATATATGTTCCTCGTTTCAATTCGTAGATGGGGCATAGTTTATTTTTACATTATTTAGTATTAGTTGCATAAGAGAGCTTTTTATGAGTAAATGATTTAGAATAGAAAATTATTTAAATACATGTATACATAGGCCGACATTGTACACGTAGAACCTTTTCAGCGATTGAAACGATTTGTTTGTTTCTCTTGCTTAGGTACCTTACGTGACCATTGTGCCATTATTCAAGATATAATGAAAGCAATTTTCACTCCTAACGTTTGTGCGAGACATTATCTCATGTAATCTGTCGCAATCTTTGCTTTTGTTTGTGTGTTATGTTTAAGCAGACGTAAACGTGATTAAAGCTTCCCCAGTATTTCGAAGGAAAATTGCCAAGTATTACAAACAATCTTCGTCGTCTTTTTTATGACATAGGTAATTCGGTAAAGGGCAAGAACGTTCTACAGATGATTTCAACATGCATACAACCTTTATTATAATATTATCATCCACAAGGTTAGATCAGTATAGTTTAGTGAAAGCTTCGGGTTCGGGTACTTGTACGTATAATTGATTTCAGGGTATACACATAAATGGAGTGTTAATGCCCAACGACGTCTCTCGGTCTCTGACTAAAACGACTAAAAATATGAACAATTTTATGAAATGTGGGTTTTAACAGAACGCCCAGTTTCATAATATGTACTTTTAATAAGGTTTTCGAGAGAGATTACGTTCATTATCGCGAATAGTAGCCCTTATACTAATGGAAAATCAAAAAACAATATAGTATACATTAAGTATGGAGAACGGTAAGGGATTTTTACCGTTCGAAGACAATTGTTTGAAGGAGGAGCGGAGCGACGACTCCAATTATTGTCTGAGAATGGTAACCCTTAACGTTTCACGTGCTTATAACATTTTTTGCACGATCGAAATTAAAATTACGCAACCAATTACAAATATGCACTAAGAAATTAACGAGCATAATAAATTGAAATGATCGAAGTGGTATGGTGTACAATTGTACATCACTAGGTAACCAGTTTATTTGTCAAAATTGAAATTAATAATTTCAAAAAATTGTGCATGTGTCTGATGTAGTTTGTTAGCTTTGCACGCCCGTTATGAGTTTATGAGCGAGGTATTCGCCGGTGGCCGAATGGAAGGTATGTCGAAGATTTTTACAGAACAAAATTGTAGTTGGAATGTTTTATGAGAAACGAAAGCACATCTTCAAACACATTGATCTCTATTGCTTCAGGTTTATATGAAGAACGTGTTCTTTCTATAGGAAACAACAGCACAAATTGTACGTTTAATGTAACAATAATTGGAAATGAAATGTAAGGACTTTGACTGTTGATTTTGACCTGATTGTTTTTAAAAAGGCGTCGGTAAGTATTTTTGCTGTTCTGTTTTTAGATAGGTAAGTAATTTTGGCGTCGTCGTAATCATAGCAACTGGTATTGACGTTAATTCCAGGGTAGGCGTAGAGGAACGATAATTGACGGTGAGGAAGTTGAAAGTGCTTGACATCGACTCTATGGGCGACCACTGTTATGTTTTATCGCCGCTCTGGCGATAACGCATAAGAATTCAAACACGGAAAAAATAATAATTTAATAATTCACTTATAAGGCCAACTGATACGCACCCTGGCAGTTACAAGCTAACAATATACAGGGTGTCCCTAAAAGGTCTGTACAACGCGCTACCAGGGGTTCTTGGTATGAAAATAGGACGATTTAACCCAACTTACCTCTATCCAAAAGTGCTTCGGTAAGGCGCTATCTACCGCCAAAGATAAAAAAAAAATCGTTATTTTTATTTTATCGGAAAATGGTTTTGCCGATTAAAATGAAATTCGGCGAATGTCTAATGTAAAAAGGGTCTTTGTGATATCATCGTTTTGATTGTAGTAGTTGCTATGTAGGTGGTAAAATACTGACCATCCACATCTGAAGAGGTCTAAAACTTTTTAACTACTATTTTGACGGTTCTGAATTTTTAGACACTGATAGACAGTTTACTTGCAAGCATTTTTTGTCTCTTGATGAATATCGCTATCTGTGATGGTTTACGAAAAAAAAAAATTTAGGCATGATGAATGGCATGCACCATACATGCGATTGTTCCTCAAAAAATCAGAAGATGGCTGTGAAACCTTAGACCGGTCTCACGAAGACATCTTTCAACAGCCGCAAACGTTTGATGGTTTGGTACACGACGATTTGGAAACCTGTGAGTATACTCTCTAACCTAACGCATTGGCGACCATTTCCACGACAGTATCCAAACACTAACGCAGTGTCCTACGTGAGCGGCAACGCGCGGCAGACGCGGCCGGTGCGGTCGACGCTGCAGTCGCGGCGTAAACGGCAAACGCGACCAGAGCGTCCTACGTGCAAGCACCGAATGTAAAGCGGTGCAAGCGCATGTTGACAAAAATATACTATAATAATATAAATATAATATTTTTTTTATTTAGTATGCTGGAATTTGTTGTATATAAACGGCTAGGCAACACAGGTATTGAAATCAAAAGAGGCAGAGAAGTGGAAAGGAGGCAGAGAAGTAAACTTTCTCTACCTGTTTTCCGCTTCTCTGCTCCTTGGAACTAAACAATACTTCGCTGTTTGAATATGATCAGCGAAAAGTCACATTTGCCGTACGTATAAAAAATTAAATTACTTACAAAATACTTACTTGTTTCCTGAAGATGTCCTGCAATTCGTGTCCATTCTCGATCCACCAGCAGTCTATTGTGATAATGCTTGTGTTTCATGTCCCAAAGAACACGAGTATTTTTGACATTACTAATTAAAAGTTCGTAAAATGTGTCAGACATGATGTATACCCAAGAACTGACCGACGTAGACTGAAGCGGCAGACGCGGAAATATCAAATATTTTGACCTGCTGTGCCGCCTCAAAAACGCTTGAGCAGCGCGTGCCGCGCGGTGGTTGCTAGGTAGGACATACCAATAAACTATCATGGTTTGATATAGCCGCGAGGACCGCGCCGGCCGCGCGTTGCCGCTCACGTAGGACACTGCGTAATAGCATATCAGTTAACTCCGTTACTGTATTGAAAGCCATATTACAATTTTAACAATGAAATTTTAAATCTTCAAGCAAAACGTAAATTGTGAAAGTTTAAGAAACAACAAACAAACGTTACGCCTCTCTAAGGTTTCACAGCCATCTTCTGCACACCTCGAGCCGTGACGTCGGAGGTTTTTAAGTAATGGCAAATGAACGGAAGGGGCATTCGCGATTCAAAACGGTTCGGCCGGTAGGGCCCCGAACGTTTTCGGACACGCATTCCCAAATAACTTCGGAACCCGAAGGCAGATCGGGCCAGTTCGGTCGCCGTTCGATAGGGAGATAACGGGGCCGCACGGGAGTGTTTATTTCGTCTAGAACGGACGATAAATAACGTCAGAAATGAATTTCAAAAACGATCAAACATTGTCGAAAAACTCCCAAATTAGTTCGGTGTGCGTTAGTTTAACACCGGCGTGTACATTCGATATTCAATTTTACGGTGGAATACGAAAGCCGCGTTCAAGACGCACCTACGGACCCCTCGGGCCACTCAAGATTGAAAACGGTTCGGCCGCCAGGGCCCTAAACGTTTTCGGGCACGGATTCCCAAATAACCTCGGAACCCGATGACGGATCACGCCCGTTCGGCAGCCGTTCGATAGGGGAATAACGGGGCCGCACGGGAATGTTTATTTCGTCTCGAACGGACGATAAATAACGTCGGAAATAAATTTCGAAGACGATCAAAGACGGACGGAAACACCCGAGTTCGGATCGGTCGCGGCAGGTTACGCCTGTGAGTCTAAAACCGAGATGCCTCAGGTGTGGTAGTGAGGAGCACAAAGCGCGCGAGTGCGAAGCAGAAGTCAAATGCTACGTCTGCCAAGGCAACCACAGGGCGGACTCTATGGCCTGCTCCAAGTATAGAGAGGCGGTAGAGGAGGTAAAGCGAATGTCTAAGCAAGATACGCAAAACGAGCGCCCCGGTAGTGCCGCGAGGGAAGCAGAGACCAAGCCTACATAATGGCCTCACAAAGAATGCCAGCAGACCCCGGTCGGATCGGGGTCGCCGAAACAAAACCGCCGAAAACCCACTGGGCAGGGAAAAGTGATGATACAGTCGTACCTAAAACAGGCATAAAATTCATGCAAATAAACCTAAACCGATGTGTGGCGGCACATGACATGTTAAACAAAATGGTGATAGACTGCGATATAGATATTGTGATAGGCCAAGAGCCTAATAAGAAGCTGGCGCGTAAAATAAACTACTGTGATATGGACGGTGATACCTTTGTGATCGTAAAAAATTTTAAAGTGTTAAGTGTTGCACGCGGGAATGGCTTTGTGTGCGTTGAGCTGCCTGAATGTTTTGTGACCTCTTGTTATTTTTCACCAAACAAGTCAGAAATAGAATTCAGGACCTACCTAGAAGATATGGAGGAATTGGTGAGGAGATGCAGCTTTAAGGGAATCATAATTGGAGGAGACCTGAATGCCAAATCGAATGTGTTCGGTTCCCTAGTAACTAACGAAAAAGGCAAAACCTTGGAAGAATGGGTGGACTCCAACGATATGGTCATAATGAATAACGGAAATGTTCCCACCTTCAAAAACGCCAACGGAGAGTCATATACATATAGACATCACAATGGGTACGGGAAAAATTGCGGAAAGCATAAAGAGATGGACGGTACATGAATACCTTGAAAACCTGTCGGACCACCGCACCATAACCTTCGACTCAATGGTTAGAGATAAGGGGGCAGTAAGCACCCCCCAGAGAAGGTTCTGGAAGATCGACAATAGAAAATGGAAAACGTTTGTTAAGGAATGCGGAAAAACCCTTCCAGAGCTACTGAGTACAGAGTGCACTCCGTGGAAATTAATGCAGGAAGTGAAAGAAGTGTGTAAAAGGAGCTTTGGGCAGAGACGGACGGGCCAGAGTCGACGCAAACCGATGTATTGGTGGTCACCAGAGGTCGAGGAGGCGAGGAAGATGTGTCTTAAATCAAGACGCAGCTGGATGAGAAAACACAAGCGAGGCGGAGGGGAGTCAACAGAAGCCCTGACGAAATATAGGGAAGACAAGAAGACGCTAAGAAAAGCCATTCAGCAATCCAAAAATAGAGCCTGGAATAAACTACTCGAAGAACTTGAGGGTAACCCATGGGGGAAGGCGTATAAAGTGGTAAGGGGAAAGTTCAAGCTGCGGGAGAAAGTAAACATAACCGGAAAAGACTTGGAGGAGCAGATGAAAAAGTTATTCCCACAGAGGAAGTGGTGTAGGTGGGTCAGACAAGTGGTGACGGAAACCATCCCAGAAGTACTTGAGGAAGAAATCCAAGAAATTGCCGATAAGATCAAAACCAACAAAGCCCCGGGTCCGGACGGAGTCCCGCCCAAGGTAATAAAACACATCCTCAGGACACACCAGGAAGGGGTAGGGAAAATAATGATCAACTGCTTGAAAGAAGGAATATTTCCACAAATATGGAGGAAGGCTCACCTCGTCCTAATTGAAAAAGCAGCGAAGGCAGAAGGAGTACCTAAGGCATACAGACCGATCTGTTTAATAGATGTGATGGGGAAAGTTCTGGAAACCATCATAAAAAGAAGACTAGAGAAGGAGATCGAGGGAAAAAACATACTGCATGAATGCCAGTTTGGTTTCCGTAAGGGGAGATCAACACTCGAGGCAATTGAAAAGGTGTTGAAAACTCCGCAAGAAATAAGAACCAAAGCATATAAAAACAGGGAGGTGTGCGCACTGATAACAATGGACGTCAAAAATGCATTCAACTCGGCCCCCTAGGATAAGGTGATCGAGGCCCTACACAAGGCAAACATCAGCAAGTACTTGATAAACATTATCCAATCATACCTCTCTGAGAGGTCCATCACAGCTGACGGTGGGAGCGAGCATGGAATCTCCTGTGGAGTTCCGCAAGGGTCGGTCCTGGGTATGAGCTCACACAGGCCTTCAGCGGGCATGGAAATTTTGCAAGCTACCTATATAAATACAAGCGACGGGAAGACCCAGGGTGCCCATATTGTGGCAGAGAGGATACCCCAAAGCACACCATCTTCGAATGTGCTAGGTGGGAGAGGTTACGAATGGAGGCGGAGGTCAAGTGCGGAGAAGGCGTTACCAGCACAAACATTTCGGACCTGCTACTACGCAGCGAAGAAGACTGGAATGCGATAGCAGAAATGATTTTAAAGATTATTCGAACAAAGATCGATAGATAGGGAGCATAGAACATGGCTAACAACTAGGGGGCGACCATCGGTCCCCGGGCAAAACATGACCGGAAGTAATGTGATAAACGGTTCCCGGTCATGTCCACTAGCTGAAAGAGGACAGGGTTTTGGTGGGTAAATAAACCCTCTTGATGAAGGGGAGTCCCACACATCCCCCCCGCATAGAGCCAAGCGGGGGGATAGCCGATAAACGGTTTCCTAAACCTCAAACAAAAAAAAAAAAAAAAAAAAAAAAGGTTAGGTTAGGTTAGGTTAGGTTACATGGTCCCAGTGGACAGAGGCCAGCAAGTGGCGTATGTGCATGTGAACAGGGAAGCGGCAGACAACATCGCTACAAGAGGCTACCTGCGGGTAGGTTTGACGTCCTGTCGAGTGCGACTGAGCGCGGAGTTAGTCAGATGCGTGAGATGTTGGGAGATTGGACATACCGCGGCTAGATGTACGGGGGTAGACAGGAGCGCCCTGTGTTACAACTGCGGAAAGCCGGGACACCAAGCAAACGCGTGCCCTGACGAGGCGACGTGCACACGCTGTGAAGGGCTTGCTATAGGAATGGGCAAAGGACATAGGGCCTTCACCAAACGCTCTGAATACGAGGCTAAGAGAAATGAAATGGAGAAAGCTAAAGCTAGACAGGATGAGGAAGAGGCGGCGCAGGCCAGAAACGACAGCTACTGGGACGGTGTCGTAGGAGATGACAAGGACGCAAACGAAACCAGGGATGCCGCTACAACTAAAAATGACTAGTGTGCTGCAAGTGAATTTGCATAATCGCAGAGAAGCACTCGATCTAGCCATCCACACGGCTAGGGAGAGAGGCCTAGACCTACTTGTGCTTTCGGAAGTGGGGAGGGGGCAAGTGAGTGCGTTAAGTTTACTTGTAAAGGACTACTCGGGAACAACGGCGATAGGTGTTGTGTCAGACAGTGTGTGCGTGGAAAGGGTTGGACAAGGAGAGGGCTTTGTTTGGGTGACTGTGGGCGGAATGGACGTCTATAGTATTTATCTTCCCCCAAACGAACGGACAATAGATTTAGAAACCAGACTTGACGACATCCAGAGTGCCATAAGGGTGAACGGTGTAGGGCGGGCCATAGTGGCCGGCGATTTAAATGCGGCGTCCGTAATCTGGGGTTCGGTCACCACCAACAGACGAGGGCGTGTAGTGGAAGAGTGGGCCGAGGCGCTGGGACTGGTGTGTGTCAACCAGGGAAATGCGCCAACTTTCCACGGTAGGGGTAGCGGTACCATCATCGATGTCACGATGGTGGCAGAAAGGTTGAAAGACTTAGTGGCAAAGTGGGAGGTGCTAGAGGAGGAAACCCTGAGTGACCATCACTACATCCTCTGGGAAATAGACGCGTCGAGATCTCGACCGGTGCCTGCGGCAACAGGAGCAGCCGGCTGGAACAGCAGGAAGCTCAACCGTGTGGAGCTGACGGCGATGGTGAGGAGGCCGATGAGTGGAGCTTGGCAAGTTCCGAGCCTTACCAGGTACCTTCGTGAAGTCTGCGATCGAACCATGCCGAGACGAAGACCGTGTAAGAGATCCGCCGTCTACTGGTGGAACCAGGAAATCGCCAGCCAGAGACGCATCTGCGTGAGGATGAGGAGGCGACTCCAACATAAGAGGCGTGCGGGGTCCAGCACACTAGAAGAGCAGGCATGCCTGAGGGAGGAGAGGAAGAAGCTCAGAAGTCTCATTATGAAGAGCAAAGAAAGCTCTATGCAACGAGTTGGACCGGGACGTCTGGGGTAAAGGCTATAAGATAGTGGCCAAGAAGCTTGGAAGGAGGACTCCGCTCATCATGACGGACGTGGAATACGTCGAGGCTGTCAGGGAACTTTTCCCGGAACACCAGGACCTGGCACCGAGGCCGGCAAGAGCGGCGCAAAACGTCCCCCCGGTGACGTGCGAGGAGGTGCTGGCGGCGGCTGCAGGGCTTCCAGCCAACAAAGCTCCAGGTCCGGATCGGATTCCCGCGGAAGTGGTCAAGGCGGTGGCAACCGCGAAGCCGCAAATCTGGGCCCAGATTGGCACGACCGCCATGGAGACCGGGATCTACCCCGAGGAATGGAAGCGCAGTCAACTGGTAACCATCCCAAAGGCTTCTGGAGCACTCAGGCCGATCTGCCTCATTGACTTCGCCGGCAAGATCCTCGAGAAGATCTTAAAGGAGAGGCTGCTGCAACAGGTCGAGGAGAGGCTATCACCGAACCAGTATGGTTTCAGGAAGGGGCGGTCGACGGTGGACGCACTAAATCAGATAGTGGCCGAAGTGCGCGCAGCAAACAGTGGTACGTGGCGCACGCGTGAAGTGTGTTTGGTGGCCTCTCTGGACGTCAAGAACGCTTTCAACTCGGCGTCCAGGGAAGCAATTGTAAGGGCGTTGCGCGACCTCGGAGCGGAGGACTACGCGGTGGAACTGGTGTGTGGCTACCTAACAGGCAGGATAGTACGGGCCAAGAAACCTTCTGGGGAAGTGTATGATTTCCACTCGAGTGCGGGAGTGCCGCAGGGGTCCGTTCTGGGGCCCCTGCTGTGGATAGTCATGTACGACGGCGTGCTTCGAATCCAACACGAGGAGGGTGTAGAAGTGGTCGGGTTCGCAGACGATTTGACGGTAGTGGCAAGAGGACGTGACGTGGACGAGACCGGGCGAAAGATGCAGCGGGCAATCCAGAACATCGCGGCCTGGATGGAGCAAAGAAGCTTGACACTGGTGCCCGTGAAGACCAAGGTGGCCTTGATGACTGGGAAGAGGAGGATCGACCAATTTACGCTGGAAGTGCTCGGCGAGAGGATGACTGCGGAAAAGAGCATCAAAATTCTCGGAATCACGATAGACAAGTGTCTATACTTTACGGAGCACGCCCGCGGCGTATGCGGAAAAGCAATCAGGTGCTACGAGGCTCTTAAAAAGATACTGCCCAACACGGGAGGCGCTCGTGCAACAAAGAGGAAGGTGCTGGCGGCGGCTGTCATGTCAATCGTGCTGTACGGCTCCGAAGTCTGGGGATCCGCCATGAAGTGGGGCGTAGCGGTGAATATGACCGATAGAGTCACAAGGTTATTAGCAGTGTCAATTGCGAGCGGGTACCGAACGGTCCAGTCGGACGACATCATGGTAATAGCTGCCCTTCCACCAGGACAGCTTATGATAAGAGCAAGGATGGAAGGATGGGACAAAGCGCGATTGCACCAGGAATGGCAAGAGAGATGGGAGCGGAGGCAGTCCTGGACCAGGAAGCTCATCCCGAACCTGGATAACTGGGTCGACAGGCTGCACGGAGAAGTGGGCTATCATCTGACCCAATTCCTGACGGGACACGGGGAAAATGCCGTGTACTTACTGCGGATAGGGAAACGCGATAGTGACGAGTGTGTGGACTGCGGAGATAGAGACACGGAGGGACATGCCGTATTTGAATGTCAGAGATGGACAAGAGGCAGAATTGAGACCGAGACAAAAGTGGCAGCAAGTCTACAGCCGGAAAACATCATTCAGTTGATGATAGAGAGCGAGAGCAAGTGGACCAAAATCGCGCGGTTCGTGATCACCGTAGTCCAAACTAGGGAGAGGGAGGCATGGACTAGGGGTCAATAGACGGGCAATACAAAATAACTAAGGCTACATCTATGGGGACGAACACCCACCCCGGCCGTTCGGCATAGCGAGGAATGCTAGCGCGGTGCCCTATGCCGACAACTATGGCGAGTGACTATGAGTCGATAGAGGATAGGGTTTTAGTGGGTAAACCTTACCTAGATGGAAGGGAGTCCCACACCCCCCCCGCATAGAGCCAAGCGGGGGCAGCCTATAAAAGGTTTCCCAAACCTCAATTAAAAAAAAAAAAAAAAAAAAGGTTAGGTTAGGTTAGGTTAGGTTAGGTTGAGAAGACAGGGGGCGACCGAAGAGGAAGCCCGACTATCCATCCGGAGAGAATGGCAGAGCGAGTGGGAGAGGAAAGACTCCTGGACAAAGACATTCATAAAAGACGTGAGGAAATGGACGGAAAGGAAATGGGGCGACGTGGGGTATGAGCTCACACAGGCCTTCAGCGGGCATGGAAATTTTGCAAGCTACCTATATAAATACAAGCGACGGGAAGACCCAGGGTGCCCATATTGTGGCAGAGAGGATACCCCAAAGCACACCATCTTCGAATGTGCTAGGTGGGAGAGGTTACGAATGGAGGCGGAGGTCAAGTGCGGAGAAGGCGTTACCAGCACAAACATTTCGGACCTGCTACTACGCAGCGAAGAAGACTGGAATGCGATAGCAGAAATGATTTTAAAGATTATTCGAACAAAGATCGATAGATAGGGAGCATAGAACATGGCTAACAACTAGGGGGCGACCATCGGTCCCCGGGCAAAACATGACCGGAAGTAATGTGATAAACGGTTCCCGGTCATGTCCACTAGCTGAAAGAGGGCAGGGTTTTGGTGGGTAAACCCTCTTGATGAAGGGGAGTCCCACACATCCCCCCCGCATAGAGCCAAGCGGGGGGATAGCCGATAAACGGTTTCCTAAACCTCAAACAAAAAAAAAAAAGGTTAGGTTAGGTTAGGTTAGGTTAGGTTAGGTTAGGTTAGGTTAGGTTAGGTTAGGTTAGGTTAGGTTAGGTTAGGTTAGGTTAGGTTAGGTTAGGTTAGTCGCTAGCGAAGTTTCGAGGCGAACGGACGCGTTTTCGCGAGCTCCGGAGCGTTTTAAATTAGTGGCGTTGAGTTTTTGTGCGGCAAATTTGCGAGTGGTACCGTTGGATGCGCGCTTAAAAACCGAATCCAACGGAGCAAAAATTACGTGGATCGGACCAGTGGTTCGGGAGTTACAAATTTTTTAAGTTTTCTTTAAGCTTATTTTGGAAAACCCGTTATCAATTGGGACCTCGTGGCAGTGAAATTGGTAACCGAGAGGGCGATAACATCAGGGAGACTATCAGAAGGTAGGACTAGGTGCAAGGAGTCCAACCCGCACCGGGACGCCCTTATCGGCCCACGCCTTTAGGTGCTACCGGCCTATCAAATTTTCGGCGATAGCGACAGATAGGCGTTTGGCGGCGGAAGGGGGGGCGGTAACGGGCCGGGACAAAATTCGGCGGATACGGCTTGAAAAGACGAGTATTTGGACACCCCACACGAGGGGGTAACGACGACCCCTACGCACGGGGGTGGTAGCAGCCACGTGTTTTGGGGGTGCGGAAGGAGGGCTGCGGTGTGCCTGGAGTGATTGCGGTAGCCTAGTACAGGTAGGCGTGAACACGTGTAGTGTTTTTCAGCGTTATCGCGTCGCACGTGTGGGCGCGATAGCGTTATCTGTTTTGTGCGTGTCAGGAACAGATAGGGTGCTAGACGGTGAACGAGTGTTCGGATCGGATCGGGACAAAGTGCGTGAGGTTCGGGGTGAAAACCCGCGTCTTTCGACACCCCATTCGGGGGGGTGGGAGCAACCCCTGCGCGTCGCGTTAACGGGGGCGTAGGACTTTTGTATATAGTAGATTAGTTGGGCGTAAGACCATCCGCGAGGTGAACTTTTGTAAATATTAGTTAGGTTTAGCTAGGATTTGGACGAATTGTGCGGGGTAAATAGGACTCTTGGGCACTTCGTGCATTTATTAGAATTAGGGATAGTTCGTGTACATAGTAGGGTAGTGTGGACGCTTTTGCGCCAAGATGAGCGGATCGGAGGGATACGCGTTTGGGGAGGGCCGACCGAAGGTTCTACGGACGCCACCACCGGGGCAATATGCTAGCGGCGGTGGAAACAAAGGGGACGAATACAGGAGCGACGAGGTGGTGCCTGAAACACCTCTAGCAGGACCTGTCAGGAGACCCAGTAGTAGGAAGAGGAATGACAGTTCCTCGACCGACGAGGAGACTGTCCAGCTCGTGAGGCCCAAAAAACAGAGGCGAAGGGCGGACGAAGAGGAGGAGACGGTTCTGGTGTCCCCCAGGTCGGCCGCTACCGACTTGGGTGACATCAGAAAGATGCAGACTGAGGAGTCGATGATGGAAGGCGACGTAAGGCTGGCCATCGACGAGGCGATGGGATTTATTCGTGGTTCGACGAATACCAACAAGCGGCTGAAGGAGATGACGTGGAGGATCAGCGAGAAGTTCGCGGCCCTAGAAAACCATAGGACCATGATCGAGCGCAGGTGGAGTTCTTACGTGAGGGCCTTGAAGGTGGCGGCAGTGAAAGGACAAACGGCGGTGGTCAGGGTGCCCCAGGTTGGACCAGTTGTGGTGGCGCCGAGAGCGACGAAGGAGAGCCAGGTACAGACGGCGAGTGAGATGGAGAAAACTGAGGTGACAACCCAGACGAGTCCTCGCAAAACGTACGCGGAAGCGATAGGCCAGGAAGGACCGAAGGCCGGGTCGAGTGGAGAAGCCGCCCTAAGGATTGCTGAGATCAACAGGCAGAGGGCGAAGAATCTCAAGTTCGTAGACCGCGAGACGACAGACGCCGCTGGTACGGAAACGGAGGGGGAGTGGCAGCGGGTAAGGAAAAGAAGACAGAAGAGCAAAGTTGACCCATCGAGCGGCAGCGAGGGAACTACGACAGCGGCAAATGTCAGAAGGAGACCGAGACCGGAGGCGGTGCTGATCAAGCTGAAGGGGGAGAACGGCATGGAGGAAGTGCTGAGACGGGTCAGGAAGGTAGACATGACGGGGGTCAGTACCAGGATAGAAGGCATAACAAAGACACGGACGGGTGATATACTCCTGCGGGTGGAGAGAGGGGCGGGAAAGGCAGCGCCGGTGCTGAATACGATTAAGGCCGCCATTACGGACCGGGAAGTGATGCTCCTTGAGGAGAACTGTAAGCTGGCCGTGCGGGATCTGGACGCCGTGACTACAAAGGAGGAAGTGCTCGAGGCCATACTGAGAGTGGAGCCGAAGGCTAGGTGTCGGATGAAGACGATGGTGGAAACCGAGAGAGGGCAGATGGTGGCGTATGTTTTCGTCGACCGGAAAACGGCGGATGCGATCACTAGAGCAGGTTTCCTCAGGGTTGGCCTGACGTCGTGCAGGGTGAGAGTGCTGGCGGAGCAGGCGCGATGCATAAGATGTTGGGAAGTAGGGCACATAGCGGCAAAGTGTACGGGCGTGGATAGGAGCCGCATGTGTTTTAAGTGCGGGAAGGCGGGGCACCAGGTCAGGGAGTGCGCGGGTGAAAACGAATGTTTTGTGTGTGAGGGAGTTCAGCCGGGTACTGGCAAGGGACATAGGGCGTACACGACGGGGTGCCCGCACGACAAGAGACGGGTGGGGGTGGCGCCAAACCCCGTAGTGAAGGAGGTGACGCTTGTGAGTGAAGGCGAGGATGCACAAGAGGAAGGACGGCAAATAGACTACGCACGTAATGATTAAGGTTCTCCAGATCAATCTTAATAATAGTAGAGTGGCCTTGGACATGGCGGGGATAGTAGCAAGAGAAGTGGGGGCGGAGGTACTTGTGTTCTCGGAGGTAGGACCGGACACTAGGGGGATGCGTGTGTTCAGGGACGTGACAGGTGCGGCAGGGATAATGGTGACAGGTGGAGTGATTGTGGACAAAGTTGGACAGGGTGTGGGATATGTGTGGGCGTTAGTCGGGGGTATTTATGTTTACAGCGTGTACCTACCTCCTAACGATGCAATAGCGCAGTTAGAGGGACGGCTGGACGATCTTGGGGAGATCATTAGGATTAATGGACGTGGCAGGGCTATAGTGGCAGGGGACGTCAATGCTGCATCCCCCATGTGGGGAGCACCACGTACGAATGGCAGGGGAGAGATTGTCGAGGAATGGGCCGGGTCGTTAGGCCTGGTGTGTATGAACGAGGGTACGGCACCGACGTTTCAAGGGAGAGGAAGGGGGTCTATTATTGATGTCACGCTGGTAGCAGAAGGACTGGGCAATCGGGTGACCGGATGGAAGGTGCTAGATATCGATTCGCTCAGTGACCACAATTATATTGTGTGGGAGTGTTGTGAGCCCACGAGGGTGGTGGCACAGGGGACGCGAGTGGTAAATGAAAGGTCTTGGAACTTAAACAAGTTGGACCAGATCACGCTGAGGGAGGCTCTCATACAGGGGAAAAATGAGGTGGATCAACAGTGGAACGCGGAGAGTATTGGAAAGTTACTCCATAAGATCTGCGATGAATCGATGCCAAAGCGCCGGCCGGGCAAACGGCGAGCTGTGTTCTGGTGGACTGAAGAAATTGCTCATCAGAGGAGGCAGTGCAACGCGAGGAGGAGGAGCCACCAGAGAGCGGTTAGAGCAGGACGAGCTGCAGAGACAGAGAAGGAGGACTGGCAGAAGACACGCAAGGAATTGCGAGGCATGATTAAGGACAGTAAGAAACGATGTTGGAAATTACTTTGTGACGACCTTGATAACGACGTTTGGGGGAGGGGTTATCAGATCGTAACAAAAAAAGTGCAAAGAAAAACCGCCCAGGTAGGATGGACCGACGAGGCATTTGTGGAAACAGTGGATTGCCTGTTCCCGACACACCCCGATCTACGACAAGACGTGGACGCGGCGGAGTCGGACGCAGAGGAGTGGGTAATCTCGGATGACGAAGTAGTGGAAGCGGCGAAAACATTACCGAATGACAAAGCGCCAGGGCCGGATGGGGTACCCGCGAGGGTGGTGAAGGAGGCGGCGACCATAATCCCCGAGGCTTGGACCATGGTGTTGAACGAGGCGATTAAAACGGGTATATACCCCAAGATATGGAAGCAGAGCAGGCTCGTGCTGATACCTAAAAGCGGAGGGGGACACAGGCCGATATGTCTCACTGACTTTGCGGGGAAAATCGTCGAGAAGGTGCTCAAAAGGAGGTTGGAGAAGGTTGTGGAGTCTAGGCTTAGCCCGGCTCAGTATGGCTTTAGGAAGGGGAGGTCCACGATGGATGCCCTCAGAGCTATAGTGGAACAGGTGGTCCTAGCAAACGAGGGGAGTTGGAGGACGAGGGAGGTTTGCCTTGCGGCGTCCCTGGACGTGAAGAATGCCTTCAATTCAGCATCAAGGGAAGCGATTATGGAAGCTTTGGAAAACTTTGGTGTGCCGAGAAGGATCGTACGGTTGCTCAGGAGTTATTTATCGGACAGGGGCGTCACGGCAACGAAACCGTCAGGGGAAAGTTACGCAATTGTTAACAGTGCTGGAGTGCCACAGGGTTCGGTGCTAGGCCCCCTGCTGTGGACACTAATGTATGATGGAGTGCTGACAGTGCAGCTACCGACGGGAGTGAGTATCGTGGGGTTTGCCGACGATCTCACGGTGATAGTGCGAGATAGGGAGCGGGGGAGGGCGGTGTCTAAGCTAGAGGACACGATTAGGGTAGTAAGTGCGTGGTTAGAAAGAAGAAGGCTGGAATTGGTACCCAGGAAGACGAAGATCGCCCTAATGACAGGGAAGAGACGGATTCCAGAGCTAGGGGTGGAGGTGAAGGGACAGAGGCTGGCAACGGAGGCGAGAATTAAGATTCTAGGTGTGTGGATAGATAAGAACTTATCGTTTATCCCACACGTAGAGGAGGTGTGGGGGAAGGCTACGAGGAGCATGGTGGCTCTCGGCAAGATAATGTCTAACATAGGAGGGGCAAGGGCCAGCAAGAGGAAGGTGATGGCGTCTGCCGCCATATCCATACTGGGCTATGCGGTAGAGGTTTGGCAGCCGGCACTGAGGTGGGGAACCGCTCGGACGAGGTTAGATCGGGTGCTACGGTTGGCGGCGATTCGGGTGGCGAGCGCATATAGAACGGTGCCTACGCAAGACATCATGGTAGTGGCTGGGATTCCCCCCGCGGAAGTACTCTTTAACGGCAGAGCGAACGGGTGGAGCGAGGCGAGGAGAACGGAGGAGTGGCAGTCACGTTGGCTGACGAGAGTGTCATGGACGAAGACACTGATCCCGGACCTGACAGAATGGAAGGATAGAAGCCACGGGGAGGTGGATTACCACCTCACGCAGCTGTTAACGGGGCACGGCGAAAACGGGGTGTTCCTTGCCAAGATCGGCAAGAGAGTGGACGAAAGGTGCCGAGATTGCGGACAGCGAGACCATCAGGGGCACGCAGCGTTTGAGTGTCAGAGATGGGCGGCGGAGAGGGCGGTGATGGAAACCGAGGTGGGAGTGCGACTAGGGCCACACAACCTAATAAGCACGATGCTGCGAGACGAGGCGAGTTGGGGCGCGATAGCGCGGTACTGGCGGGTAGTGTGTAGTGCGAGAGAGAGGGACTCGTGGAGTAGGACATAGTGCGGGGAGAGTGACACATAAGTGTGAAAGGCAAAGACACAAGGCTTAAATCTAGGTGGCGAACAACGGCCACCGGACCATCCTCGGCCGCGAAGAATGCCAACAGGCGATACCCGGCCGAGCCACCAGGTCATAGAGAGAGGAAAGGGTTTTAGTGGGTAAACCTTCCTAGATGGAAGGGAGTCCTACACACCCCCCGCTATAGAGCCAAGCGGGGAAGCCTATAAAAGGTTTCCCGAACCTCAATAAAAAAAAAAAAAAAAAGGTTAGGTTAGGTTAGGTTAGGTTAGGTTAGGTTAGGTTAGGTTAGGTTAGGTTAGGTTAGGTTAGGTTAGGTTAGGTTAGGTTAGGTTAGGTAGGTTAGGTTAGGTTAGGTTAGGTTAGGTTAGGTTAGGTTAGGTTAGGTTAGGTTAGGTTAGGTTAGGTTAGGTTAGGTTAGGTTAGGTTAGGTTAGTTTAGGTTAGGTTAGGTTAGGTTAGGTTAGGTTAGGTTAGGTTAGGTTAGGTTAGGTTAGGTTAGGTTAGGTTAGGTTAGGTTAGGTTAGGTTAGGTTAGGTTAGGTTAGGTTAGGTTAGGTTAGGTTAGGTTAGGTTAGGTTAGGTTAGGTTAGGTTAGTCGCTAGCGAAGTTTCGAGGCGAACGGACGCGTTTTCGCGAGCTCCGGAGCGTTTTAAATTAGTGGCGTTGAGTTTTTGTGCGGCAAATTTGCGAGTGGTACCGTTGGATGCGCGCTTAAAAACCGAATCCAACGGAGCAAAAATTACGTGGATCGGACCAGTGGTTCGGGAGTTACAAATTTTTTAAGTTTTCTTTAAGCTTATTTTGGAAAACCCGTTATCAATTGGGACCTCGTGGCAGTGAAATTGGTAACCGAGAGGGCGATAACATCAGGGAGACTATCAGAAGGTAGGACTAGGTGCAAGGAGTCCAACCCGCACCGGGACGCCCTTATCGGCCCACGCCTTTAGGTGCTACCGGCCTATCAAATTTTCGGCGATAGCGACAGATAGGCGTTTGGCGGCGGAAGGGGGGGCGGTAACGGGCCGGGACAAAATTCGGCGGATACGGCTTGAAAAGACGAGTATTTGGACACCCCACACGAGGGGGTAGCGACGACCCCTACGCACGGGGGTGGTAGCAGCCACGTGTTTTGGGGGTGCGGAAGGAGGGCTGCGGTGTGCCTGGAGTGATTGCGGTAGCCTAGTACAGGTAGGCGTGAACACGTGTAGTGTTTTTCAGCGTTATCGCGTCGCACGTGTGGGCGCGATAGCGTTATCTGTTTTGTGCGTGTCAGGAACAGATAGGGTGCTAGACGGTGAACGAGTGTTCGGATCGGATCGGGACAAAGTGCGTGAGGTTCGGGGTGAAAACCCGCGTCTTTCGACACCCCACTCGGGGGGGTGGGAGCAACCCCTGCGCGTCGCGTTAACGGGGGCGTAGGACTTTTGTATATAGTAGATTAGTTAGGCGTAAGACCATCCGCGAGGTGAACTTTTGTAAATATTAGTTAGGTTTAGCTAGGATTTGGACGAATTGTGCGGGGTAAATAGGACTCTTGGGTACTTCGTGCATTTATTAGAATTAGGGATAGTTCGTGTACATAGTAGGGTAGTGTGGACGCTTTTGCGCCAAGATGAGCGGATCGGAGGAATACGCGTTTGGGGAGGGCCGACCGAAGGTTCTACGGACGCCACCACCGGGGCAATATGCTAGCGGCGGTGGAAACAAAGGGGACGAATACAGGAGCGACGAGGTGGTGCCTGAAACACCTCTAGCAGGACCTGTCAGGAGACCCAGTAGTAGGAAGAGGAATGACAGTTCCTCGACCGACGAGGAGACTGTCCAGCTCGTGAGGCCCAAAAAACAGAGGCGAAGGGCGGACGAAGAGGAGGAGACGGTTCTGGTGTCCCCCAGGTCGGCCGCTACCGACTTGGGTGACATCAGAAAGATGCAGACTGAGGAGTCGATGATGGAAGGCGACGTAAGGCTGGCCATCGACGAGGCGATGGGATTTATTCGTGGTTCGACGAATACCAACAAGCGGCTGAAGGAGATGACGTGGAGGATCAGCGAGAAGTTCGCGGCCCTAGAAAACCATAGGACCATGATCGAGCGCAGGTGGAGTTCTTACGTGAGGGCCTTGAAGGTGGCGGCAGTGAAAGGACAAACGGCGGTGGTCAGGGTGCCCCAGGTTGGACCAGTTGTGGTGGCGCCGAGAGCGACGAAGGAGAGCCAGGTACAGACGGCGAGGGAGATGGAGAAAATTGAGGTGACAACCCAGACGAGTCCTCACAAAACGTACGCGGAAGCGATAGGCCAGGAAGGACCGAAGGCCGGGTCGAGTGGAGAAGCCGCCCTAAGGATTGCTGAGATTAACAGGCAGAGGGCGAAGAATCTCAAGTTCGTAGACCGCGAGACGACAGACGCCGCTGGTACGGAAACGGAGGGGGAGTGGCAGCGGGTAAGGAAAAGAAGACAGAAGAGCAAAGTTGACCCATCGAGCGGCAGCGAGGGAACTACGACAGCGGCAAATGTCAGAAGGAGACCGAGACCGGAGGCGGTGCTGATCAAGCTGAAGGGGGAGAACGGCATGGAGGAAGTGCTGAGACGGGTCAGGAAGGTAGACATGACGGGGGTCAGTACCAGGATAGAAGGCATAACAAAGACACGGACGGGTGATATACTCCTGCGGGTGGAGAGAGGGGCGGGAAAGGCAGCGCCGGTGCTGAATACGATTAAGGCCGCCATTACGGACCGGGAAGTGATGCTCCTTGAGGAGAACTGTAAGCTGGCCGTGCGGGATCTGGACGCCGTGACTACAAAGGAGGAAGTGCTCGAGGCCATACTGAGAGTGGAGCCGAAGGCTAGGTGTCGGATGAAGACGATGGTGGAAACCGAGAGAGGGCAGATGGTGGCGTATGTTTTCGTCGACCGGAAAACGGCGGATGCGATCACTAGAGCAGGTTTCCTCAGGGTTGGCCTGACGTCGTGCAGGGTGAGAGTGCTGGCGGAGCAGGCGCGATGCATAAGATGTTGGGAAGTAGGGCACATAGCGGCAAAGTGTACGGGCGTGGATAGGAGCCGCATGTGTTTTAAGTGCGGGAAGGCGGGGCACCAGGTCAGGGAGTGCGCGGGTGAAAACGAATGTTTTGTGTGTGAGGGAGTTCAGCCGGGTACTGGCAAGGGACATAGGGCGTACACGACGGGGTGCCCGCACGACAAGAGACGGGTGGGGGTGGCGCCAAACCCCGTAGTGAAGGAGGTGACGCTTGTGAGTGAAGGCGAGGATGCACAAGAGGAAGGACGGCAAATAGACTACGCACGTAATGATTAAGGTTCTCCAGATCAATCTTAATAATAGTAGAGTGGCCTTGGACATGGCGGGGATAGTAGCAAGAGAAGTGGGGGCGGAGGTACTTGTGTTCTCGGAGGTAGGACCGGACACTAGGGGGATGCGTGTGTTCAGGGACGTGACAGGTGCGGCAGGGATAATGGTGACAGGTGGAGTGATTGTGGACAAAGTTGGACAGGGTGTGGGATATGTGTGGGCGTTAGTCGGGGGTATTTATGTTTACAGCGTGTACCTACCTCCTAACGATGCAATAGCGCAGTTAGAGGGACGGCTGGACGATCTTGGGGAGATCATTAGGATTAATGGACGTGGCAGGGCTATAGTGGCAGGGGACGTCAATGCTGCATCCCCCATGTGGGGAGCACCACGTACGAATGGCAGGGGAGAGATTGTCGAGGAATGGGCCGGGTCGTTAGGTTTGGTGTGCGTGAATAAGGGAAACGTGCCCACATTTCAGGGAAGAGGCAAAGGGACAATTATTGATATCACGCTGATATCGGACGAGATGAGTCACTTGGTGACGGAGTGGCTAGTGTTAGATGTGGACTCAATGAGCGATCACAACTACATAGTGTGGGGGTTTAGAAGTGATACAGGGACAGTAGTCGAGCAGGTGCAACGGGCCGATAGTAGCGGACCTTGGAATGCAAGGAGAATTGATCAGGAGCTGCTGGAGGAGAGGCTACTGCAGAGGAAAGCCGCAGGAGGGCAACCATGGGATGACGAGGGGATCGGAAGGCTATTGCAGGAGGTCTGCAGAGAGGTGATGCCTAGGCGCCGCCTGGGAAAAAAGCGGGCGGTCTACTGGTGGTCTGAGGAAATTGCTCTGCAGAGAAGGAAGTGTAATGCGGCGAGGAGAGCTCACCAGAGAATGGTGAGAGCAGGGCGCATGGCGGAGCAGGAAAAAGAAGCCTGGCAAGTGGAAAGAAAAGCACTCAGGGAGATAATAAAGGCCAGCAAGCGTAAGTGCTGGAAACTGCTGTGTGAGGACCTCGACAGAGATATCTGGGGGAAGGGGTACCAGATCGTCACGGGTAAGATCCGGAGGAAAGTAAAAGAAGTGGGATGGACCGACGAGGCTTTTCTCGATACTGTGGGCGGATTGTTTCCCGAACACCCTGAACTGAGACCAGGAGAGGAAGAGGAAGACCCGGAGGGGAGACTAGAAGAGGGGGTGGAAGCTGAGGTGGTTGAGGCGGCAAAGACGTTACCAAACGAGAAGGCGCCAGGACCGGACGGGGTGCCTGCGCGAGTGGTTAAGGCGGCGGCTACGACCATACCGGAGGCTTGGGTGTCCGTTATCAATAATGCGATTGAAAGGGGGGTCTACCCAGCCCGCTGGAAAGAGAGCACACTGGTGTTATTACCTAAAAGTGGTGGGGGGCACAGGCCTATCTGCCTGACGGACTTCGCGGGGAAGGTAGTAGAGAAAGTTGTTAAGAGGAGGTTGGAGGAGGTTATAGAACCCAAGCTGAGCCCTGCGCAATACGGCTTTAGGAAGGGGAGATCGACTGTCAAGGCCCTTAAGGCGATTATCAAGCAGGTGGCGGAAGCAAACGACGGAAGTTGGAGAACTCGAGAAGTTTGTCTGGTGGCATCCTTGGATGTGAGGAATGCCTTTAACTCCGCATCACGGGAGGCTATTGTGGAGGCGCTGTACGGTTTCGGGGTGCCGTGGCAGTTGGTGAGGCTGGTGCGAAGTTATTTGACAGGTAGAGTGGTGAGGGCGGTGAAACCGTCCGGAGAATTGCACGAGTTTGTGAATAGCGCGGGAGTGCCGCAGGGGTCGGTGTTGGGGCCCCTGCTGTGGAATGCAATGTATAACGGGGTGTTAGATGGGATACAGGAAAGTGGGGTGGTAATGGTTGCCTTTGCCGACGATCTGACGGTAATTGTGCGCGATAGGGAGCTGGAGAGGGCGAAACAGAAGATGAGTAGAGCCATAGAGAGGGTGGGAAGATGGATGGCAGGAAGGGGACTACAACTGGTGCCTCAGAAAACCAAATTGGCGTTGCTTACGGGCAAGAGGCGGATACCGGAGGTTAGTTTGGAGGTCCTGGGACAGACGATTACATCCGAGGGCAAGATTAAGGTGCTGGGGGTGTGGATCGACAAAAATTTGTCATTCATCCCTCACGCACGGGAAGCAAGTGCGAAGGCCATGAGACTATACGGGGCGCTGAGTAAAATAATGCCAAATACCGGAGGGGTCCGGGCAAGCAAAAGAAGGGTGATGGCGTCGGCGGTCATGTCCGGACTGTTGTATGCGGCCGAGGCATGGCAGGCGGCAACGAAGTGGGCGAGTGCGATGGCCATCATGAACCGGGCGATCAGGCTGCTGGCAGTCCGGATATGTAGCGCATATAGGACGGTGCAGGCCGACGACGTCATGGTGGTGGCTGGGATCTGTCCGGCGGAGGGCGCGGTGGAGGCGAGGGCAAAGAGGTGGGACAAAGAAAAGGTGTACGCGGAGTGGCAGGCGGGGGGGGAAAGGAGAAAATCATGGACGAAGACACTCATCCCGGAAGTGCGGGAGGGGTGCGAGAGGGGACACGGAGAGGTGGGATATTACGTAACGCAGTTTTTGACCGGACACGGGGAAAACAAAGTCTACTTGAAGAGAATGAAGAAGAGAGAGGACGACAGGTGCGAGGATTGCGGAGAATTAGACGTGCCGGGCCACGCGGTTTTGAGGTGCGTGCGCTGGGAGAGAGAGAGAGTGGCGGCAGAGATAGCGATCGGGGAGCGATTGGAAGAGACAAATGTGGTGAGGATAATGCTGAGGGAGAGCGAGAAGTGGGAGGCCGTGGCGAGGCTGGTACAGAACAGCGGTAGGACGAGGGAGAGAGAAGCCCGAGATCGGGAGCGAGGGCGGCGGTAACATCGCAGGCGTCTACCATTAGGCGCCGGCCGGCCATGGCAGCGAAGAATGCCGGAAGGTGATACCCCGCCATGGCATACCTGGCAGAGGAAAGGGTTTTAGGGGGTAACCCGTAAGGGAGTCCCCCACGCCCCCCGCTAAGACCGCAAGCGGGGGTAGTCCATTAAGGATTTCCTAAACCTCTTTAAAAAAAAAAAAAAAAGGTTAGGTTAGGTTAGGTTAGGTTAGGTTAGGTTAGGTTAGGTTAG
>NW_022172348.1:0-786 GCF_008802855.1 Photinus pyralis
GCTTCTACTAACTGAAGTCAGAGAAAATTCAGAATCAGCCATTTTTAACTTTATATCATTGAATACTAAACAATCCTTAAATTCGAAATATTTAAATCAAATGACAAAACTGAATTGACAGATATTTGAGTAAAAGCATTGAGTAAAGGTAAAAGGTTAGCAACGCAGTTCATTTTGTCGCGAGAATTACAACAGCCTATCTGCAGTTTAAAACTTCAAATTTCTACAAATCGATACGACTTCAATATATCGTTTTCCCCTCGGTTTTCCCCGTCACGTATTATACACGAGAAAAATGTTAGATTTTAGCTCTTGGTTTTTTGTCCCCCTCCGCTTCGCGTCGAGAGACAACACAACGTCGAGCTAAAATCTAATACTGTTTTCCCTTGTATAATAAACAACTATTTATGTCTACCCCTAGTATGGATGTGATTAATCCGCAAATGGCAAATGACAATAAGGGTTTGTTGACACCGAGCGATTTGTGTGTTACGTGACAAAATTGAAGGTGTTAGAAATTCAGTTCAAAATTCTGTAAAACCTTTATTTATCCTTTATTCGATCAAGAAACCGACATCTCAATTTTTTTTTTAAATAAAAGTTCTATATTAATTTTATGTCTTACTAACCTATAATAGCACATTTTATATCTGTGATACGCGGGCATAAAGTATCACTTTATGCCCTAGACCATTAAGTACCACCATAGTAACTCATTTATACTTAATGACAAAACAAACAAATATTTGCAGGTCATTGAAAATTAGAAACGTCAATTATTAATTG
>NW_022172349.1:0-18721 GCF_008802855.1 Photinus pyralis
AAATAGTTAAGCCACTCCTACAAAATTTGGGCCAATGTAAGCAGCAACCAGTTTTACAACCACAAAATTATAAAAAGCGGAAAATTTCAAAAATCCAATTGAAATGTCACTTGCTCAAAACTACTTATGGCGCTATCTCTCTGAACATAACTCGTGGCAAAAATAGTAAAACCTGCAAACTGTTAAATACATGTAAATATGCAACATAAAAACACTGTTTATATTGAGAAAAGTACAAAAAAGTATTATTACAGCAGCACAAAGTTTTGAAATTACAAGTGCACTTGAATATAAACAAAGGTACATAACAATTTAAATCCTGTATCGCTTCACTCGGATTCGGACTCCGGTGATGTCGAGTCATCTCCCACATGAATTACTAATGGCTCCACTACGATGTCCATTAAAATGTCAATTTGCCACATTTTTTCCTCTTCACTTTGAGCGTGGCGAATTGCGTTCTTCCAATTTTCAGCAGTAACATGTTTCACTGCTTGTTGAAATAGTGGATGAAGGTCTTTCATTTTAAATGTGGTGTTGTTTCTGGCCACTTCACCTTTTATTTGCGCCCATATCAGTTCAATTGGATTCAATTCGCAGTGATATGGAGGCAATCGCAGCACGATACGATTGTGTTCCTTTGCAATTTCATCAACTACATATTTTGGTGTAACAGCTGCCCGTTTCACAAGCTGTAGAAGTTCAGCTCTTACCATATCTTCTTCGTAAGGTATCGATTTGCTTGTTAACCGAGTTTGTATATCAGCTTTTTTCGTACTGGTGTTTGGTATTTTTTCACTTTTCCTGCTATGATATGAAGCGTTGTCCATTATAAACACAGATTGTTCATCAAGATGTGTAACGATTTCCATAAACCACTTTTCAAAAACTTCACTGGTCATTTCTTCGTGATAATCCCCTGTTTTCTTCGATTCAAAACACTGCAAACCTTCCTCGACGAAGCCATCCTCGGACCCTATATGGAGAACAATACGGCGATTTCCTTTGCCCGATGGATCTTTCAATCCAGTTGATAGCCCGTTGATAAATGCCTGTCTTGGAGTGAGATTGTGGTGTCCTTCCATACTTTGCTTACAGTATGCCCAGCATTCACCCAAGTTTCATCTAGGAAATACAACTTCCTACCTTCTTCACGATATTTTCTAATTTCACGCAAGAACCGACGCCTCCAAGTAAATATTTCGTCGTTTTCCTTAAGAACACTATTGCGTGACCTCTTTTCGAATCTACAATGACAAGTACATAATATACATACACGTAAAGAAAAAAGGTTTACTGACCGAAAACCTATTTCTTTTATTAATTTCCATAAAGTAGTTCGTTTCAAATGGGGTAAGTCTTCGTGTAACACTGCCAAAACTTTACTCAGGGTAGGTGGTTCATTTCTTTCAAAGAAAGAATGAAGCAAACGTCGAAGAATACTTTTAGTTCCGGAATCAATATTGTCCAAAATTGCTCGTGGTCGATAATATTTTTTAGGTGAATGAAGTTCGTGTACCTCTGTATACTCCCGAAGAATCTTGTAGACACTCGGAATGCTTACACCTAAATTACACAATAATAAGTAAAAATGAATGTGCCTAAGATGAAAATTACCTGCTGCTTTAGCCGTAAACTCAACTTTATCCTTTTAGATACCTCCGGGTTGTCTTCCGAATATGCCTTGAAGATATTTAAAATGCCAGTTTTGTCTTCAACTGAAAAGTGCTTGGCAGAACGTTTTTTCGGTGGAGAGAAAGCAGCACCGGCGACATTCATGTTTGCGTATAACTTTTCTTGATCGCGAATAATATAACCCTAAAAACAGGCATGTAAAAATCGTGTATAAAATTTTATAATTACTCACCTGACTATCTTTAGAATACACCGACTAGTCTTTATAAAGACTATTTTGTGTGAATAAAGGAGATTAATGGCAAATTGACGCAAGTAAAGATGTAAAAACGTAAAAACCGACAGAAACGCAATAGGCAAGATGACAGATGACAGATTACCCAATTCGGCCAATTCGCTTTACAAGTGTGATTGTGGCTTCAAAAATTACACCAATAACAATGTCGTATTCAAATGTGGCGGTAATTGTTGAGGAGGGGCTTAACTATTTCTGTTGGGTGAACGAACTTTAGACTTTCCCACAGACCATAAACGGACGTTCCTTCTCTAAGGTTTGAAATTTGACGAAAATATAACCTCACAAATAAAAAAATATTTAGCAAGAAAAAAATACAAGAAGTTGACACACGATAAATAATTAAATACAACAATAAGTGATACAATTAGAGATTAAAAAATAACAAATGATGATAATCGAATGAAATGAATTCTTCTTTATTAAAGATGAAATGTCGAATGGGTGACGTTGGCGTACTGGTACTTGCCATTGGCCTTGCAAAGGTACCCGTGTTGTTCCGCTGCACTAGATTGGCAAATCTGGGTGGATTGAATTTGGGCTTTAAGATGTTTTTATCCTTGGTCAATATAATACTAGGAGTATATGACATGGCGAAATGAGAACGGTAAAGGGAATGATTAAAAATGTTTTGTGCTCACAGGTAGAGGATGTTGAGCAGTTTTGCCAGATTCGAAATTTTCCTTGCGGTAGTTTCATAGCTGAAAAAGCGGTATATATAAAAATTTGACGGTAGATTTTTTATAAGCACCGTTTTAAGAGAAATTGGGGTATGTTGGCTCTAAAAAAAATCTATATCATGGATTGATAATTAAATTAATTAAATTTGCTTGCTTTTAATAATTTATTTTATCATTTAAGATTACAGATAATGTACAATACTGTTAAATTAATCTGATTCTGAAAAATCGTTAATAGCCTTATACATGTTGCTATTATGATACGACAGCAAATTATTGTCAATATTGATGTTAAAGCATTCATCTCCTGTGTAATGTTTTGCGTGCATAATACCCACAAAAACTAGTCGAAAGTAGTTTCTTTGTTTTGTTTTAAGCAAATTAATTTGCGAAAACGTTCTTTCCGCATTTGCCGAAGAATGGGGCAGGCTAAGTATATTAAATGCAAACTTTGCGAGCAAAGGATATACGAGTGTACCATCCGCATATTTTTCAGCCTGTACGTTTAACCAAAGAGATAAGACTGATTGGTCGTCATAACTAATTTTTGAATTTTTCAATAATCTCCATTCATTATCAAGTTTTTGTAAATCTTTCTCTAAAACTAAATTGGGAAAATGCATTGCTAATGGTAGGGGAAATTTGTCCTTAAAAGGAGCGTGTTCTTTTGGAAGTTATTTTTCAACCTAAGATTATGAAAATTTTTGATCATAGTGAAAAAGTATCATACGGAAAGTGATTTGACTTTTTCCCCTACCTTATTTAGATAATAAATAATCGATCAGCGCTTTAAGATACCTTGGTAGGTGTTTTAATCGATACATCGAATTTTTTAATCATTTAATGACCGAATTAATTCCAAATAACAAAATATCGACTCAAACCGTTAATCTTTTGTTTTTGCGACATTGTCAACCAACACATGCGAAATTATGGCTTACTAGTAGGCTTGGGACACTTCGCGACCCGAAGGACCAACATTCAAATGAGTATAACTTTTGTTTGAAAAGTTATTTTAAAAAACTGTTCGACAGTTTTGTTCCTTAACTCGTTTAGTATGTACACAACAAATTTCGTGGAATTATCTCTATTTTCGTTGTCCCGCCAAGAATTGCAGTGGAACTTTTTTTTCGAATTTTCAAAAACTAATTTCAGATTCGTGATTTTCATGTTAAAAAAACCCCAGATACCAAATTTCGTCGAAATCAGAATTTTTTTTTGCACCCTAGTTTAGGGGTGCGCCCTTTAGGGGTAGGAATTTTGAAAAAAAAATTGCAAAATCGGAAAGAGCATACCCAAAAACCTATTCAAAGACATGCCACCCGACTTTGTAACTCTTATGGTTGCTGAGAAAAAAATTAAAGAAGAAATGCAGATTTCAACACTCTTTGGGGGGTGGCTCCCAAACGAAACACGTTGGACCCTCGGTTTATTTGGAAAAAGTGCTTGTTTTGATGCCCTCTACAACCCGATTTTTTTTTTTCGAACGGTCGTGTAACACCCTGTATAGGTAAGCACAATATTTTTAGTTTCAATTTCATTACACATTATCTACGCATTTTTAGCATAAAAAACATCGTGACTGGCATTTTTTAGCAATGGCAAAGAGCAAACTCTATTTATCTCAACCAAGGAAAAGCAAAAAGCTACGCATGAAAAAGATAGCTTTAATGTAAGTCTAACAGTTATTTTTTTATATGATGTAAATATTTACTCTGTTATTCTCCTCAGGAGGGGGAAGGCTATCGGAAAAAATTCGCAAAATGTTCCGAAACTCCAAAGCGTTGGTACAAATGAAAACCAAATTTCGACTGAAACCATTCTCGATTTTGAAGGGCAATTGGTAGTGTCTAACCATACTGACTGCAGAGAACAAATGATGGATGAATTTATCAATTCCAAATCCTCCTGTTATATTGATTCCGATATTTCAAACGCAGGAAGTGTTAGAGACTGCTCAGATAACGAGATTTCTGGAGATGATTCAGAAGATAGGTCCTTGGTTTATGAGCAAAGCGATATGGACATAAGTGAAGATACGGACCTTGAGGAACTTTGCTACGAAAAAGCCACAGCCAATAGTAGTTTGTTCAAAACAAGCGGTAGACGAATTGTGAACATTTCATACCTTTTCAGTCAATTGAAATCTTTGAAGCATGAAGGTATGTACCTACATTTAAAAAAATTGATTAGGCGATTGATCGATTTATTTATTACGTTTCAGGTTTTAACTGTTCGTTTTTTGACTTAAACCTTGTTTCTGAAAAAATTGAGGGTTTACATAGCGTTTTCTCCTTTAAATGTGAAGTATGTAATATTATTCAAAATATAAGGACCGAAGATCCAGATAATAATGTAAACGTAAACTTGATGGCTGCAATTGGTTGTATAAGTGCTGGTATCGGTTATTCGCAACTTTCTGAAATTCTTGCATCATTGGATGTCCCTAATATGTCACACACAACGTACAGCAAACATCACAACCAGTTGTTTTCGGTTATACAAACCAAAAATGAGGAACTTATGGTAAACGCTGGAAAAGAAGAGGCTTTGTTGGCGAAAACTTCCGGTGAAGTAAATAGTAAAGGAATACCGATTATATCCGTTATAGTTGATGGAGCTTGGAGCAAGCGCTCATACCGAACAAACTATAATGCTTTATCTGGAGTTGTAAGTGTATCTGTAAACGCAATTAACAATATATTCTAGAACTTTCTGTATTTTAGGCATGTATTATAGGAGCAAAGACAAAAAAACTTTTGTACATTGGAGTTCGGAATAAGTACTGTTACGTATGCGCAAGAGCAACAGTTTTAAAAGATCATGATTGCTTCCAAAATTGGCATGGAACTTCTACATCAATGGAAGCTGACATTATTGTGGAAGGTTTTAAAAAGTCTGTAAAAACGCACAATTTGATATATGGGAGAGTGATAGGCGACGGTGATAGTAGCGTTTATAGAAAGTTGACAGAAGCAGCACCATATGGACCGACATTTGTAATACAAAAAATTGAATGCCGTAACCATCTACTTCGAAATTATTTGAACAAAATCTCAGAAATTTCAAAAGATTCGAATTTTCCAATAGCACTACGAAAGAAGGTTACTAATAGCGACACATTGGGTCGCTTCCGGAATGCGGTGACTAAAGCTATTGAACACAGGAAAAACGAAAATAAACCATTTGATGAGAAAACAAATTCATTGAAAGGGGATATTTTAAATGGCCCAAAACATATATTTGGGGACCACAGTGCATGTGACGATTACTTTTGCAAGGGCGGGGAGGTAAGAATTTCATGTTTAAAGTTATCTGTGCCACACATAACCTTTTTTTTTATTTAGGAAAACCTTGTACCTGATCTACAATCATGCGGTTTGTATAATGTAGTGAAATCTATAAACATGCGATTGGCAAACAATGCTGCCAGTCTGCTACATGACGTTGACACCAAGGCCGCCGAAACCTACAATGCTATAGTCGCCAAGTTTGTAGGAGGAAAAAGAATTAACTTTTCGTTAAAGAATTCTTACCAAATAAGATGTATGGCGGCGGCAATTTCTTATAATTCATCTGGAAGTTTTATGGCAATTATTTTAGAAGAACTATCTGAATTGGCTGCAGGAACTTATTTAGAAAAGTATTTAGTAAAGAGAAGTAAAGCCAGAGAAATTCGGAGACAAGGTAGCAATACGTCCCTGGTTAATGATTTATGAACACATTTTGTGCGTTTTAGGAAAATGTGTGAAGAGGAAAAAATTTGCTACAACAGATAGATCTTATGGTCCAGAGGCGTCTAACATTATAGCAGATATGGACTTACACAAAAAAGTGTAACGAATTTTTACGTGAATTGGATCAAGCAGACAAAGAATTAATTTTTCGTTCATCATTGTTGCAATCTGGGTCAGTTGTTTGGAAGAGTGAAAGGATGAAACGAATTACCGCGTCAAATTTTGGAAAAATATGTAAACTGCGGAATAGTACTTCAACAGCAAAAACAGTTTCAGCATTATTATACTCTTCTTTTAAAGGTTCCAGTGCTACACAATTTGGTTTAGAAAGTGAAGAAACCGCAATTGCTTTATTCGAAAGTAAATATAATAAAAAGGTAAACAAAAGCGGCTTAGTAATAGATCCAAGTATTTCTTATTTGGCATGTTCTCCGGATGGCCTAGTAGACAATAATGCGATTATTGAAATAAAAAGTTCGGATAAATCTGGTCTTTTGTCACCAACTGATGCGATACTGCAAAAAAAAAAATTGATTATTGCTTGCTGGAGAATGATTACACTAAAACGAAACCACAATTATTTTTATCAGGTGCAGGGTTTGTTACATACAACTCAACGGGAAGTATGCTTTTTTATATTGTATACCAGAGGAGGATTTCATGTTGAAGAAATTTTAAGGTAATTATTACAAATTTTTATTTATTGACGTTTATTTGTTATATTTTTAGGGACGATTCTTTTTGGTCACAGTACATGGAAAAACGGCTACGTGATTTTTATATGTACAGTTTACTACCTGAATTAGTAGACCCGAGAAGATCTCGCCAACAAGAAATTAGGAAGGTTTACCTTACAAAATAATTTTTCATGTAATTACTGTTATACTATACAATGTACATTTTTTTTTATTAGGAAAGTGGAAGAATGTTATTTTTAATTGTTCGTATTAGAGGTTATAAATAAAATTTCCAATGTTGCGATGATTTTTATTTTATCAAAACGATAAAACGCAAAATAAAAATCGGAAAATTTCACTGTAATCGGATGGGCCGTTTCTGAGAACAAAGTGCATAAAATTTGCGGACGACGACTATGACGACGACAACAGACGGACCGACACTTTTAAAAAACACTTTTTGGCGTCCTTGGGTCATGAAACGTCGAGAAAAATTAAAATTAACAAAATTTTTGTTTGGTCGATTACCTACAATACTTTCTTTACGTATGTGGCGGAAAGTAAAAGCAAGATTTTCTGTAAATACTGAAAAATATTACATTTTGTTTGTATTATTTGTATATAGGAAAAATTAAAATAAAGAAGTAAAATTAGGGAGCAGCATTATTGTGCATCGAAATAATAAAACAGTTTACAAAAGAAGTAGATAATACAGGTATAGTAATTATAATTACCGTCTCTTTTGATATGTAAATGAGTTACATACCTGGAACAGCTTCAATACGGCCCAAGGCAATGTGTAGTTTAAGTTGCCTATCTCTACAATATTTTTTCTGTGTAACACGCATTTTATAAAAAACTTTTTATGAAGATTAAAACTAAACCAAATTAATTGAAATAACTTTGTATATACTTTCTTAATGTAACCCAACGTGACATTAATTGTATGCATTTAGTTTTTTAATAACCTTAACACACGTCTGTAAATTTAATCTTATCGTAATACAAAAAATCTCCTTCGCAGTAAATATACAAGCAAATTTTGACCCAAAAAATGCATACATCAAATTTTATGTTATAATGCAATGTAATAAAATATCCTAATCCTTTCCAAAATAATTTCCTGAACCAGGAAATTGATAAAAAGTTCTGCATTTGAGGTTTCATTTCAGTGAGACATGTGTGTGGCCTATCCCCTGTTTCTATCCGCCTTAACGTATTACGATCACGCCGTTCAACATAAAAATATCGACAATCAGTGCCTTGCTTTAGCCCAAATACCCAAGGGCCATCTATACGCCGTCCATGGTTGCGATTATCCTGAATTTCTACATCGCTGTCTTCAGATACAGGTGCACCATCACCGGCTAGCATCCTTCCTCGATTATATTTTCGCCGTCCAGCAAATCTTGCTTCGTCGATTTGTATTGGATTGTCGTCATCGCCAGTCATTCTTCTCCTTGTTCGAATAATGGATCCGCACACCTCTCGGCACATGTTGAACCAATCGGTAACCGTTGCAGATGATTTTCCAGTTAGCGTGACCGTACTGTTCGTTGGGATCTCCATCACAAACAAGAACACTAGCTCCAAAATTTCGCACAAACTCAAATTACAGTGTAATCTATTGTTCACATCAGTGTAATGAAAAAATTGATTTCCTTTACGTACAGAGCGGTAGGTTTGGCAGCCTTTACGAGGACACCTGAATATAGGCCTGTATTCTCCATTTCTGTCGCGTCTTCTTTTCTGCTGCATTTCACTGCCACATCTGTGACATGGTTCTACATCCTCCGCTGCATCCAAAAGTTGTCTTTCTTGCAGATAAGCGGCTGCCAATTCTTCGTTTAGAATAACGTTATTGTAAAAATCTTTCAGCAACATGATCAATATTGAAAATGTCTGAGTACTGAAAGTCAGGGCTGTGGAAATTCACTTAAGTACAATCATTATCACCCTGATGTCCAATAGCGGTCGATGGTTGGGGTGATTATAAATAGGTGATTAACGAAAGCGGCATAATAATAGAAAGCTGTACTTTCATCCCATTATGGATGCAGTTATTCTCGTCATAAACAAATTTTAAGGGAATGTTAATTAATGCTTCTTATGGGATCATTAGTGACTTTAAATAACAGCACCCCATAATGAGCCTATTAATCTCTTTCTTATAATTACATTAATAAACCTTAGCTAGAAGGTTATACGATAATAATAAAAAATAGCAATTTATAATTGCCGTAATTTGGTTTTTGAATTTTGGAAACACTGTTTATTTTTGTGATGGAGATCACATGCTAGGTGCTAGGTACATTCTTACACTGCAGACCGCACGCTATAGTGTTATTCATATTGGTAGACCGCACGCGAAAGCGGCACCGAATAATTTTAGAGCATTATATTGTTCTAAAGAGAGCCAACGAGTTTGGCTTGGATGTAAAATCTTGTGAATTTTCGTTTGCGTAAAGTTTTGAAACTCTTTTAGAGCTTCAATCCTTTTGGGACTATTGGCTACGTAATTATAAATATTGCGGACACAATCTTCCACAGCTCTGGGGAGCTTTAAGCAAGCATTTGATGCACAGAGCGCAAAACTGTGGCAAATGCATTTAAATAAGAAAATATGAGGTATATCCCTTTTTAACTTTGACATAACAGAGTGGTGTGCACCAACCATTACGTTTGCACCATCACAGGCGAACCCGATTAGATTCTCTAAGTGGGGGATATTTTTCTCTTGAAAAAAACGCACGATTTCCCTATATATGTCCTCAGCCCTTGATGCCCTTCATTTTAATTAATGTTAAAAAAGTGTCGTGAATCCTGCAAAAATACATAATTAAAGCAAAATAATTTGTTGATGATTGCATCTTACCTATTCTCATAAAAATATCGGGCAACCATAACTAAATGCTTCGAACAACTTAGGTCCGTCGACTCGTCAATAATTATAGAGAATTTGACCTTTTTTAATATATCGTAAAGTTTTTGAGCACTTGCTTGGCCAATTACATTTTTTACCACAGCGGTTGTTTTGGTTCTACCGCATTTTATATTTTTGGCAATCTCGGAATCGCTACAAATGCTCCTTAAAAGTAGCGGAAGATGTTCCGCAATTCTAAATGGCAAATTGTGCTCTGCCACAAAAGCGGAAATATACATATCCGCTTTTTTTGTAGCGGTTTCGATTGATGGACCTTTATTTACAAATGATTTTAGAGTTGGTTGGTTTACTGCCTGCTTTGATTTTTTTCTGTGCGATTCACTATCCTGATGTCGCACCAATTGAAGTTTCCCTGAACTTATATTAATGGTTTTATCGCATATCTTACAATGTGCACAACTTGATTTTTTCGCTTCAATTATCCAATTAAATTCTGCTTCCCATTTTTTTGTATACAATTGATTATATTTCCGTTTTTTTGGTTTGCTGGAACTTGGGGCAGAATCGGAAATATATTCATTCTCTGAATCTGAACTAAAATGGTTGCTATAGAAAATAATGTTCTTTTCCTTTTAAATCTGAATTTTACCTCATTTTATAC
Source organism: Photinus pyralis (assembly GCF_008802855.1). NCBI lineage: Eukaryota > Metazoa > Arthropoda > Insecta > Coleoptera > Lampyridae > Photinus > Photinus pyralis. The sequence continues at coordinate 10,570 of NW_022172349.1, forward strand.
GTAAACGTAAATAGGTAGTTCTTATTTAAAGGCCGTACGTTTCCTTTAGCAAACACGGAAATCCATGTAATATAAAAACTAACACAATAAAGACTTAAGATTGAAGGGCAGAAGACAGATAACGAACGGGAGCGTGATCGAAGTCCGAAAGAAACTGAATTTTAATTTGCTTTTTCTTTTTGTTTGTTGGATTGAAGTCATTCTCACAAGTTCATTTAAGGTAAGCAAGAATGTTCAGATAAGAGACTTGCAATGTTTTATGAATAGCACACTGTAATTTAATAGACCGGAAAAGGCTCTGTAATTTAATACTATCATGGAATTAATTTAGCATTCCCTGATAATGCCGAGTTAATTTTATGATTATTTTATTTATTTGGCAGCTTCCAGGTCAGTTCAGCGCAAATGCTGCGAAAAAAATATGAAAGAGACAAATAATAGTATTGCGTAACTCAAATCTTTAGCGGTAGAAGTTATATTGATTGCGGTAGAACGGTAGCTTAAAACTCAAAACGGTAGATCTACCGCAAAAACGGTATATCTGGTAACGCTGATGTGGAGAGCTAGAGTATTCCTATCCAACCACGTTTCGATATTTGCTATACCACAGAAACCATAGCATAAGAACGTGCGTTTATGCAACCGCAAGTGCGGTAAAGTGTGGGCAAATTCCACAAAAACACTGATGCATTTAAAGGCAAGCTACCCTGCGAAATTCGATACAGCACAATCTTCAAAAGTTTCTTCTTTATCACTGTCTGTTTCTCGTTGAGAAGAGGACGACAAACTTTTGTCGGTACTCTCAACAATTCGAATTTCGTCCACGTCAGGTTCACAATTTGCGGAAGTGGGTGGTTTTTTTATCAAGCAGTTAATCGCGTTGCTCCTGAAATCTGTCCTCAACATTTTTGCGGGTGGATTTCTACAGTAACCACCTTTTTTGGAAAACGGGGTTTTCTAAAACACCTTAGTTTTTAGCCTGCTGGTTTATTCCATTTTTCTCCTGTTCATTACAAAACATGAGTGCAATTAACAATTTGTAAGAAAGCAGCCAAACACGGAGGCCTTGTTTTTCGACCATTTGCAAATCCAGCTTTTCTAATTTGGGAAAGAGTTTGATTGCTTCTTGAAATCTGTTTTGAATCTATTTTTTAGTTTCAGAGTGTTAATTTAATTTAATTTCGGCAAGGAGCGTGTTTTCTTTCAACCTTTGTCCAAACTGTATACCGCTTTAACATTATTAAAAGTTTATTTTTTCGTCTACTAAAGTGCGTTTCAGATGTGCGTGTAATAAAGGAATGTGCATATAGCGAAAAATTTCAAAGAGCCGCAACACAATTTCCATTTGAAAAGCAGTACCTATTTAAAAGCGCACAAATATGAAAAATACGCTCCATAGCAATAAGGGTTTGAAAGGATCTCCTAGACAATAGTTAATGAGCTTATAATGATTTTATTTACAAACTTAAAATGTACATGGGGGCGTGCAAATGGAGTTTACAGCATTTGTAAAAGTTATATATGAACAAGAAGTATTACGTTATGCAATCTGCGTCAATTTATTCTTCATTCGTGAAGGTGTCTTCAGCAGTCACGTTAATAATTAATCGTTCCACCAAGATGTCCAATTTGTTTGTCCAAGTCCAAGTTTCTTCTTGATCTGTCACATGTTGAAGGTATTTTTTCCAGTTTATAGCAGTGACAAGATCTCTAAAAGATATGGTTTTACTAATTAACCCTTCTCGAATATTCTCTTATCTTCCAAGCTGTTGTAACGTAACGATAATCGAACTTTCTGGTATAAATTTCAGCATTTGTTTAAAACACATCGGCTTTCATGTCCTCGTAGTAGTCGCCCGTTTTCTTGGATTCAATAGGAGCAACCCTTCTTTAAGAAAACCCTCAGAACTCCCAATGTGGATAATTATAAACCTTCGCCCTTTTCCCCGACGGTGCTTTTATGTTCCGATGAATTTGTAGCAGGTGTGCGACCTGTAAAAAATCATTAACGAAAGATTTCTTTCTTGCAAATTCCACTTGCTATTGAACTGCATTTTGCAATTCAAATTTATATATATATATATATATATATATATATATATATATATATATATATATATATATATATATATATATATATATATATATATATATATATTGTTTTAACAAGCCTATTGCGTAGTAATTTTATAGATGCTGTTGCATTGTCGTTTGCCGTAATGGAAATATGTGGAAATGATTGCTTTCCATCCCTGACTACAATCGTCTTACTTACATCTGAATCTTTAGACCCACCAAGCAGAATGGTTTGGATTGCGGATGTCAATGAGGGCCTTGTCGAACTCGAACTGCATATTGGCATATCAAATGTTGAGCAATACGATATGGAGGTTCCTGCAGTTTTGGAATCGCAAGAAAACATACGTCTTCTGCTTTATGGATTCGTCAATGTAGCCCTCTGCCACAGTGGATGATTTCCGCAATAACGGATGCGGAAGATCGGCGAAAACAGTGGCCAGTGTATTGCATTAGATTTGGCAAATTAAGGAATGCAGCGATTTTTCTCGGAAATTCTATCTTGTGAATACCGATAGGTGACACTGTAATTATTTTACCAGCCACCTTCATTTTGTGCCCAATAGACTCTTGTATGTAGCCCTCTGCAACTGAAGTAGAAGCCCATCCCCCGTGACGCTTAAGATCTTCCATACTGCCACCTGCATCCATAAAAATTGTAGACGATGATCGTCTCAAACAGTGACCTGTGAATGCAGCAGGATCTTCCAAACCCAAATACGTTGCAATTAGTTTTGGTATACCAGCAATTTTGTTAATGCCCACAGGTTGTTTTGTGCATTTGGAGTTCTGATAGTTTAAAAACAGTCGACTTTCCGTCGTGGGTGCCCGAAGAACTGCGAATTTTCGGTATATTTCATAAAATTCGTCAATTATTGTAAAAACACGCTCTTTTTGGTTTTTTGTGACCGGTAGTTTTACAATAAGTGCTGATCCTGCATCCTTGATATCATCAACTGTTAGTGGAACCAGATCGTGTCGTCTCATAGCGCCGCTAATTCCAAACACCAAAATTACCTTACAATAAGCGCCAATTTAATTAAAATGGAGAGTTTGGTCACAAATACTTACTTTTTGTAACAAATATTTGTCATCTGGAGCTTCAGTTATGAATTTATTTACTTGTTCTCCAGTTAAAGTCTTCGACTTTTTTGGTTTATAACCATGCGCCTTTCGTTTCAGAAAAGCTTTCAGTTTAGGATAAGTACTTACATTGACATTCTGATGAACAATAAGTGTACTTCTTAGCATAGGTCGGTTGATGTTAAAATATTTTCATTTTTTCCTGACTGACTGACTGACTAAACTAAGAGGTAACATATTACATAATTATATTTCGCGGAACATTTGATAGGCATTCGCGGAGCACCAATGTTCCGCGGAACGCTGGTTGAGAACCACTGATCTATAGACTTGTTACATGTGGCATATAAGTCTACTGTGCAAAGTTTGAACCGAATCGGTATAAGCGTTTGACAGTTATCGTGTTCACGGACACCATCGACTCCTCTATAAAGCTTGCATCACTTTGCTCTGCTGCTTAATAAACCCCTAAATTGGGTCTAAAAAAGCGGCAGAGCACCTCGGTTTGACCCTACGGGATCATTGGATTTCACACAGCAATAGGCTTGTAGTAGTTCATGCAGTGCCGTTTTTAAGTTTTTCGGGGCCCTGGGCCATTCGTTCGTGGAGGCCCCCCTTACCCTCAACAAAAATATTTTTAAACAAAAACAGATATTTTGCAGATTTATTTATTTTACAAGTTATGCAGGTTAGACAGGTTTTTTTCGGACCTTTAGTAACGCAAAGTTTTCGATGGCATTGTTAAAATCAGTTTCTTGGAGAATATTTTAAATACTCATCAGGGATAAATATTTTAATCTCATCTGACTCATACTGTTCCTCAGTTGATTTTTAATTAGCTTGAGCTTTGAAAATGATCGTTGGCCACTGGCGTTGGTAATCATCATGGACAAGAAAATCCTGAAAGCGATCTCTAAAGCAGCGACTAGTTTCGACCAACGGTCATCTTCTGGCTACAATTAGATAGTTAAAGATTTATAAAACTTACAGGATAAAAGTACATAACTTAAGGACTAGTCGCTGCTTTCATAATTTGTTTAGGAGTTTATTTACAATCTAAGTTACAGGGAGCTTGAACAATTTGTTCACGGGTCGTTTAAGCACCCCACATTCACTACTCTAACGACATCATCACTTCCTGGGAACGTTTCTTGTACGCGCCCTAGTGTCCACTGCAACGGTGGCAAGTTGTCTTCCTTCACGATTACCATTGCTGCTGTTTCCAGGTTAGTGTCGATTGCATTTTGTCACTTCGGAACTTGTTGAAGGGTTGTGAGGTACTCCTTGTGCCAGCGACGCCAGAAATCCTGTCTCATCTGTTCGATTGATTGGTAACGTGATAATCGATTTAGTTTTATTTCTGTATAATCAGGTGCGATTATCAGAGCCGGTGGTTCACCGATTAAAAAATGTCCGGAAATGAGCAGTAATATGTCATTATAGGATAATTGCTTAGGAATGTAAAGGGACGCGAATTCAAACTAGCCTCGATACATGCCAACACCGTAAAAGACTCTTCGTGCGTCAACAAAGTTTGTCCAATCACACGTTTGATATGATCTTTCACGGATCTAATTCCTCTTTTGCATCTTTATTATATTGTTTGATCGTCATCAATTTGTTTACTACCATCTGAGACGTTTGTCCCTTAATTGACTTGCTAAGCTTATCTATTATGTCTTTTATAGTCACTTCATTGGAAATAAGGTCCCTAGCTCTGCTTGTAAGCCTAGTTTTAATGAAAGCGATGGCACTATCTTCGTGCTCACCCACCACAGCTTTAAGCAACTGTAAAGAGTCCACAAATGATGTTAAATTTTCATAATCTCCGTCAAAAGCTTGCGGAATTAACCGGCCTGCTAAATTTAATACTTCTAACTGAGAGATGGCCATTGTCCCTAAATTTCTAACGGGTTCTTTCACCTCTAAATATTTTTCAAATTCAAGGATTTCTCCATATATTCTTTTACTCTTAGTTACTACCTCAGTTACCCTATTTATTTCTAATTCTTCAACCTCCGCTTTACTTATTTTAACGTTAAATGCTCTAATCTCCTCGTTCAATTGAGTATATACTACTTTTGATTGTTCTATTTTTGTTCTTGCAGCGGACGTCTTTCGCTTTTCATAACTTAATTTGATTAACGATGACTTCAAAGCAACTAGCAACTCATAAATATCGTTAAACTTACAATTCATTTGTTACTAGGTCCAGATAAATAAATTACATACACTATTCTGCTGACTTCTAGTAAATTATTAAAGTAAAATAATACGTATCTAGCATATTATAGTAACTTAAATATTGTCTTACCTAACATCTTTATTTTATGACCTACTACCGACTCAGCTTTTATACTGAACAATAATATTCTTGTTGCAATTACCTTTACCCCACTAACACCTTATTTTATTTAAATATACTAAATGAGCTATTTGTATTATCTGCATACCTCTACTGAAAATGTTCATCCTTTCACAGTAACCCTTAAATTGTCCTTACACTTGCTGTATGGGGGATAGAGATGCTGCGATTCTTCTACTAATTTGCCTTTCCATATTTTTCTTGTGGATACTGTACAGTTTACCCAACATAATGATAACCAAAATCACCATAATTATGTAGACTGCAACCTTCATGTCAGTGGTCTCCTCCTGATTTATGAAATTTGCATTTATAACTCCATTTTCAACAGCTCTTGTTGCTGCGTTTTTGATTTTGATGACCCCATTTTATATTCTGATATTTCTTCCTAATGTACCTCCTAAAAATATATTCTAATTGACTTACTTCCATTGATTGGATTAGCAGAAGTAAAAGGATCTTCAATTGGCAAAATCTTCAATTTGTACGATCTTCATTTGGCATCAGGATCTTCAAGTGGCAGGATCGCCATGTAAAAGGATTTATTGTTATTATTTATTCCAGTCTGAATTGAATAGGTATTCATAGCTATAAAGAAAGAGGACAACGTCCGTCGGGTCATCTAGTTTTAGTATACATTAAAAATACCAACACATTATAGCATACACATAACTAATTGGTATATGATTATAGTGCACGAACGAACGAAAAATACTTAATGCAAGGCTCTTGATTCACAAAGTGACACACAAATAACCCTGCGTGCGGCTATCTACCTCTTGTTTAGCATCGTAAATAGCCAAAATGGCTTTTCCAATTCTGGACTCTTCGAGAGGCTCTTTAAATCAAATAATTTTCTTCTCTTAGGCAGACAAGGTATACGGTTTTCGCTATAAATAGCGTTGCACGTCATCAACAGAAGAAAATGGCATGCCAATTTAAATCAAGATTTGGCGGATTTATATTCATTATTATTTAGTTACTTTTTGGGAGAATAAGTTGGCAGATTCGGAATTTTTTTACAATGTTGCCAAACGTTATTTGTAATATTTGTTGACATTTGACCCTTTTGTTCGGTTTTTGCGTGTGAAAGTTTTCGGTTATTCTTGTGATTGTTGTTATTATTCATCTTCACTCTTAGTCCAAAAAAATGTGTTCTGTTCAGAACAAAATTGCTGTTTGTGTACATTCTACCGTTATTTGCATTTGTACTCGCCACAATGCCGAAACATTTGACCAGTAAAGTGAAGCAACTCCTTGACTCTTTAATTCAATATTTTGAACAGGAACGAGATAATGGGGGTTCCTTATTACCATTAGGTTCAGTTCGAGAGGTAAGAATGGTTTCAATTACTTCTGACTACTTCTACTAATTGTGATTACCTTCAGCGCGTTGCGGCAGCATTACATTTAAACATTTCTACGGTCAGCAGAATTTCCCAAGCTTTTAAACAAAACGAAGCTTTGATATCGCAGATCTTGTATTGGACAATGCTTCTTACCACAGCACCTTATTGACACAAAATCCGAACAACTCGTGGAGAAAAGCAGATTTTCAAGATTCGTTACACAATAAACTTGCACTTGCGATTGTAACCTCAGAAATGTGGAAAAATTCAATTAATCACACCGAAAAGTTAATAAAGGAATGGTATGAACGCGAAAAACAATTGGATATTGCAGAAATGGTCCCAATTATTATAAACTGGGTGAAAATGATAGTTGAGTGATGACGATTAACTGGACAATAAATAAAACTGCAATTACCTAAGTCACGAGAACTGTGTATTAAAATTTATTTTCTTTATGTTAACAAAATGGCATGTTACGTAGTCTGAAAAGTATCTTTCACCTTTTTACGATCATATCAGTTTATGTTGATTATCATTTTATGTAGTTCAATAAAATTTCTTGTGTTTTTTGTCTCGGTTGAACTTACTAGTCTCAAATTCCACTACAGCAAGAGTTGGTCAAATAACGTAAAATCAGTCAAGATTTCAAGCAAGCATTAACTTGATATTTATTTGCTGATGGCCTATGCAATGGTTTATAACTTCCGAAACATTTACATAATGCCGCAATGCCCACATTCCTCATCTTTCTGCTCACAACGGCAGCGATACGTTATAAACAAAATGCTAATAGTACTACACTTAGTGGACTGCACTTTCCTTGAACCCGTCACAGCACAGTAGGAATGGGTTTTATTGATGCACAGTAGGTTGGTTTCACACAGAGAGCCCAAAAAATGATCTCTGAATTTTCTAGTTCCTCTGGAATCTGGATGGTAGAAACATAACCTAAAAGTGTTTCCTTAATAAAAGATTAATATATCAGCATACCTTAGAAATATTTGGCAATGCCGTGTATTGTTGATGTCATCAAATCAATGACGTGCAACGCTTTTTATAGCGAAAACCCTATATTTCGGTATATTTAATATATATATATATATATATATATATATATATATATTATTATATATATATTATTATATATAATATACTTACACAGAGATGATCGCGGTCCGCGGATGGCCACACCGAAAAAAAACAATTAGTTTGTTAAATTTATTAAATATTGAGTTACATAAAACAAATGGCGGGTTTAAATATGGCGAAACAAATA
>NW_022172350.1:0-64580 GCF_008802855.1 Photinus pyralis
GCTTTAACCATAAATATTTCAAAAATTTTCTTTGGATATTTTCAACTAAGCTTTTATAATATTTATAGTGGGGGTACCAAATAATTGCGGCGTATTCCAGTCGAGGACGAACTAAGCTAAAATACAAAAGCTTTATAACATCTATATTATGGAAGTCTCTTGTGCTTCTTATTACAAAGCCTAACATTTTGTACGCAGAAGCAACAGATTCTGTAACATGATCATTAAATGACAAATCTTTATCAAATAACACTCCCAGAACGCGCGTACGTATACATTGGGATAAAGTAATACAATTCCCTGTATACTTGTAATCAATTTTATGTACTTTTGTCGTTACCGACATAGATTTGCATTTGTCTATATTTAATTGTAATTTATTCGACACCAATTGTAGATTGCAAACAAATCATTTTGAAGAGTAATACAATCAGAAATTGTATAAATTGATGAGTAGATTTTTACATCCTCGGCAAACAGTAGTACAGTCGAGGATATTACTTCACATAAATCATTAATAAATATGGGAAATAATAGAGGACCCAAGTTAGAACCTTGGGGAACTCCAGAGGTAGCTATATACTTGTTGGACTGGTAGCCATTGTAAGTAACATACAAAGTTCTATTTGTTAAATATGACTTAATAAGGGCGACAAAGTGATCAGTGTACTGCACAGAAAAAATGAAACAAAAAAATTAGTTACATACGCCAAACTCGTTTTTAGTTTTCGACCTAAAATAAATTAATCAAGTTGGGTAGTAAGCGCATGCGCGGCTCATGTTTTTTAGATGGACGCACAATTTGCTTTTATAAATAATAGTAACAGCTTCTGTTAAAATTTCAGAAAAATTCGGCCACAAACATGAAAGTTGGATTACAATTTTTTTACATGTGTACATAAATAGTGGCCTGAGTAGTGTCCATGATTACCAACAAACGCAATTTTCTGTTTATCTATCAATGCATTTAATCGCTTCCTAAATCAAACTGTGGTGTAGATCAAGGCTCAAGGCCGGTTCTTCCTAGTCCAAAATGACCGCTAAAATTGAGCAAACGTTGTGTGAGCTTTGGCTAGTCAAGGATCAAAGTGTAAAACTAAGAAAAGCGAAAAAAAGGAACACAAATTTTAAAAATTTTGTGTGCTGTTGGGAGGTGTGTTCCCTGGTGATACACTTTATACCCTTGGTACAGTACTGACACCTTGTTCAGTGCAACTGTAATAAAAAAAAGAAAAAAAGATTTTCACATTTTCCATGAATTCAGACTATTTATGTGTACAAAGAAAAATATGTTAAGGTATACCTAAATATTCTTATAAATTAAAAAACGTAGCATTTCGCAGTCTGCGCATTCGCACACACTTGATATTTAAAATATGCAATATGTTTGCTTTTACTAAAGTTGACATCTCGCAGTCTGCACATGCGCACATTAATCGTCAAGATTTTTTTTGGTTGGGTTGCCAAAGCTATAAGCTACCGAATGCAAAAAGAACGAATTAAATCTCTTGAAAACTGTAGTAGTTAAGGTTGAGGTTAAGGTCTCCGACGGGCAGACAGTGGGAGAAAGTGGTCATAATAGCGTCTTCCCACATGAGTTGGAAGATGCGCTAAAAAGTTACAATTTTCTGCAATCCTACGTCATTAATTCCAACGGTCGCCAAATTGACTAATGTATCTTCCGGGTCAGTTCACAAAATTCTAAAAAAAAACAAATTATTTCCATACAAGGTACACGTTTTACAGCAATTTGGCAGAAGACAATAATTAGAATAGGAGAGTTGCCTTCTGCGAGTTAATGTCCCAAAGAATTAATAAATATCCTAATTTTGCAAAAATTCTTTGAAGAGTCAAGTACATGACAAAGGGGACATGCTGGTAAGACGAAGAAAATGTACACTTTCAACAAGATGGAGTTCCGTAACATTAGAATTTGGCTGGCTCATTAGACGTTATCTTGGTAAATGGATTGGCAGAGGAGATGCCATAGAATGGCTACCATGGTTTCCCAACTTGACTCCCCTTGATTTCTTTGTTCGGAGATATTTGAAAATGGTAATGTATAAATGTTTTGGAATAAATCTTTCTTTTTGTGAATAATAATTATAATTTTATACCTCTATATAAATAATAATTATTACTATAAAAAAATTTACAAAAAATATAGTAAGTAAAGTAAACGCTTTTTACATTTTTGAAAGTTTATAATAATGTACATACCAAAAATAAATAAATGAACTGTAATAACAGTTTAAAATAACATAAAAAGTAAGTTTATTTTCATTTACTAAGAGGCCCTTTGGATACATTCAACACTTATGGAGTAGACTGTTAGCACTGATTCTTCATAAGAGTGTTGTCAGAAGGTAACAAGAGCATGAGAACGGTGGAGGTCTAAATATGTAGTCACTGTAGGGTTAAATTTTGAAATGTATGAGGCGACCTTTTCAACAACCTATTGATAGTAATGATAGTCTTGAGTCTTCTATATTTGTATGGTCAAACTTGTATTAATAAAATACCTGGCAGTCCGTTAAATCTACTTAACCAGCACTAGTCATGGAAGCGCATATATATAAGCATAGGAAGTAAAGTTACTAGTCCAGTAAATTTAACGGAGGATAAAAATATCACACCTTCGTTTATTGTAATTAACAACATTTTGCGAATTAAATGCCTGTCTAAATAACATGCATTGATACGATACATGTCATGATATTTATGTAGTTACTACCAATAAATGAGTCCAAATTAAAATTAGAAAGTTAGGTTTGATTGAATGTAAACACTTTGGTTGCACGCCTCCCGGTTAATATTGACATATGTGACGTCAAAATTCCCCTTTAACGTAAAAATGGTGTAGGTAAATCTAAATACACCTAAAATCGATAACTGCTCATTGCTTTAAATTAAACATAATCGTATTAGAAACCACGTGTTTAAAATATTCTCAAATATGTAAATATATATGAATAAATATTCACGAGGGCAAGATTTCCTACTAACGATTTGCCCTGTGAAATCACCGAATCATGAATGAATCGAGATAACAACACTGTTACAAGTGTGGTTAGCTTATGGAGATTATAAAAAATGTACTCACTGTGGCCCACTTGAGCTTTTAAAGCCATTTTTGCAGTTTTTACTATTTATTTCACCAGCCCAATCAAATTAAATCGACGGAACCTTCTTATTAATGAAGGCCGTCAGTTTACAACCGCATGCGTAATCAGAAATTTGGCGTTAACGAAAACGTTAGAGCAAGAGAGACGAAAAGAAAGTCTGGCAAGGAACTGGGAAACTCGAAACAGAGCACGCACAGGTTGGCTTTTATGCACTGCGCATACCGGCACATAGTGACTCATTTCGCATTTGTTGAATGTGTCCGGTGTCGTTGTATCGTACGGAAGCTGGTATTTCCCATATTTAGATCATATTAAAGTAACGTGGGAATGTGCAATTTAAGGAAAATACGACCTAATTTTGGTGGTATTTATTTAAATTGCACTTATACACACTACACAAGTTGTGTAGCGGAAGCTAATTGCAATGGGTCAGAATAGCATCGCAGTCCTTTTCGAGGTATCCAATATAAATGGGTTATTTCCAAAAGACCCACAAATGTTTGTCCTTCATAGCCTTTAACTCAATTCATAATTCCCTACAATTGTCATAGAGTTTTCTGATAGCCCAATTCGTTACTCCGTGAAAGCATCTAATGATGTTTTTCTGTAGAGTTTGGCCTACTAATTAACCCCAAAAATTCGTCTGTTGATACCGATGCCCAAACGGCCCAAGAAACAAACAAGTATAAATTGTGCACATATCATATACAGGGTGAGTTTTTATTCATTTTATGTCATACTTGATTATTATTCAGTTATAATAATCCTAAATCAAGATACATTAAATGACAAATAATGCACTCCACCATGACAACCTCAATTATGCGTAGCAACGGGCGTTATTTCTGTAAATCCCATAAATATGGAAAAATGAATCTGTACGAACTTTTTATTTTCAACAACTAAATAAAACGAACTGTGTTGATGTCGCATTATCCTACTGTTATTCTTTGAAGTAAAAAGAACAATTCTGGGACTGTCCAGAGAACACCGCACCATACCCATACATTTTTCTTTCTCCTTTGCACATCAGATACTGCGGATCAGGTGCTTCTGTAAGAAAAGACTATCTGTACGCGAGTAAGGATTTTTGATTTTTTTGTACGATTTTTCTGAACTTGATTTAATTACCCTTGTACCTGCACAAATTTTTCGAAACTCTTAATCTTCTTCTTTACCATTACCTAACCCTTTACGTAGCATTGAAAATTTCGTCCAAAGCGAATTGGGAGAAAATGACTCTCAGTGTAAATCACCTTTCCGTTTAATGACTAATAAAATTACTTAAACATACCGACTCTCGGAAGTAACCCAACATAACGGTTTCGTTTATTGTTTCCACAGCATTACTCACCATCCATTTTGCAAAAGTAGCGTACTCTTTTTCATAAGAGGATTTCGATTTTTGTGACACTATGGCTTCATTCGCTTTTGCGGCTCGCGCAAGAACGTGTGCCGGTAAATGAGACGCTTCGTCTGCCATTTTTCAGACAGTTTTAGGAATGTTTGACTTTGACAAAACTATCTCCATAGTTACGACCTCGGTTACGACCATGGATAACTTAATTTTGATGATTCTCATTATCTTCTCTTTTAATCATCTGGCACCGCTAATTCTTGGAAAATCATCAAGTATGACATAAAACGTTGAAGGCACCACGGGCGTTATGAACACATTACACAATGCCCACGGTCAACGTATACCTCGGGCCAGAGGCCCTCGGGTTCTACACTGTTGACCTGGGGCGTTATTTAGTTCATAACGCCCTTGATACCTTAATAACTATTAAGCACTGGGATCTCGGAAACCATAAGACATACATATTCGGTTAAATGAGGAAAGAGTTGTCGTTTTAACAGCTTGTTTAAGATATTCTTTTGTTTTTTGAAAAAAATCAACAGTTCACTAGATATGAGCGAAAAACACATTTAGTGATTTTTCATTTAACTGTTGTAGAATCGTTATTATTAGAAATACAACAAAATGACCGAAATAAAAGTTTTAGACATTTTATTACTTAACATGATGAATATGCTAATTTATTTTTAGATCTTGCAATTTTTGAGTTATACTGCAAACTTTAATTTTTTTAAATGGTAGTTATAGTTGACTTTGCCATTTTTAAAAAGGACTAATTGTTCTCTTTATAGCAATGTAAGGCTGCTAAACGTACTTTAATAAATAAACGCCCTGCAGTACATTTTGTATTATTGAGATGTAATTTAACATATTCAAAGGCCATCTTCAAAAATTCACTATGAAAGTTAAATTAATAATCATATTTAATACCTATTAAAAGTAGATCATATCATGCCATGGAAAACAATAAATAAACAAAACACTGCTGTTGTTGAACTTGAATGAATAGGCCTCAAAGAAAACTTGGATTTAATGTTTGGAACGTAATTATTGGTTAGATTTGGAAACACGACGTAATTTAAGCTGGTTTCAATACATCGGTGCTCCGCCGCACAAAGTACTCTCTTCCGACAATCCGTTCTTGAGGTATAAGGGAATATACCCGACCACGATAAGAGGTCGAGGAGGAGGGCTATGGTTATTAGAAATTAATTCCTTTCGTTGAGTTGAGACCTTTCATTAGAGTACCATGAAGGATAAAACTAGTTCCATTTCCCCCCTCCCTCCATCCCATACTTTGAGAAGAGGACTTAAAGAAACGCAGTAGTTGGTAGAAAACAGTTCCTTTCTTTGAGACCTTTAATTAGATTACAATGAAAGTAAAATTAATTTTTAACCCCCCCCCCCCCACTCCTCAGGCCCCCGTCGCTCACTGATCTCGAAAAAGAGTCGCACGGGAAAGTTATAGTTTGCACAAACCAATTTATTTCGATGAGACCTTTCATTAGAATACCATGAAGGGTAAAACATGTGTGTACCCCCCCCCCCCCCAGTTACGCATGTTTTACTTTCAAAAACAGCATCTCAGAAAATAATTCGTGGGAGGGACCCCCTTTTAGACAATGAAATTTGATGGCCGTCTGGCACATCTTCAAGGTATAGGCTACCTACTGCAAAAAATCCAGGACTCTAGGATCATTCCCCTAGAAGTAGTTCAAAACGGTTAAGAAGTAGGTTCCGACGGACGAACGGACGGATGGGCGGGCCAAACGCAAATAGCACATTTTTTTTAATTCTTAAAAAATTCCCTAAAAATTGAATTTTTCAAAAAGTTCTTATTTTTAATTAACAGTATTTTGCAAAATGTAACAATTTAAAATATCGTTTATATGGCCATTGCTCTTAGACGAATCAGAATATTAAATCATAGCTGGTAACTTAACGAATCCAACAAGAGGTATAGTGATCTATATGCCACAAGTACCTAATAAGCCTATTGAAAATGGGTCAAATCCAATGACCTCTTGGGGTCACGTCTCTCTGTCTCTGCCAAACGCTTGAACCTGTTCGGTTGAAACTTTGCACAGCAGACTTATATGCCATATGTAGCAAGTTATTATTATTATTATTATGGTTGGTGTATCTTGTGAGAACTCAGGTCTAGCCTGGTTAACTAATCGCACGGATTAAAATCAAGTAACGATTAGTGTCTGTGTCTGGTGAAGTTATGTAGGGTCCTAAAAAAAATAAAAGAAATAAATAAATAAAATAAAAATTCACACCCTCACATTGAAAATCTAGAGATAGTATGTATTTCATACTTACCAACATAGCTATTGATGGGCACAATAGCCAACGCTATCAGGAAAGAGGAAAACAAAACAAACAAACAAAATCATTATAATAATTCCTGTAATTTTATTAAATGGAGTTTATTGTGTAAGTGTTTCTTTGGCTTTGCGTTTGGGTTGAATACGAGTGGGTTGTGATAACGTGGTGTGTTTAGGTGAAGAAGGACTTTTGTGTTTTTTAACTGTGCTAGGACGTGTAACTTTATTCGGTGGACCTGTCTTTGTGGTACATGTTGCCTTACTTGTATTTATGGTGTTTCTTTGTTCTTGAGGTTGTATTTGTGTTGTTGCTTGGGTTTTTGGTGGAGATATTACAGTATGTTGTGAGCATGTAGTTCTGTTAAGGTTTTCGCGTTTCGGTTGAATACGAGTGGGTTGTGATAATGTGGTGTGTTTCTGTGAAGAAGGAGTTTTGTGTTTTTTAACTGTGCTAGGACGTGTAACTTTATTGGGTGGACCTGTCTTTGTAGTGCATGTTGCGTTACTTGTATTTATGGTATTTCTTTGTTCTTGAGGTTGTATTTGTGTGGTTGCTTGGGTTTTTGGTGGAGATATTGCAGTATTTTGTGAGCCTGTGGCGCTGTTAAGGTTTTTGCGCTTCGGTTGTATACGAGTGGGTTGTTTCTGAGAAGAAGGACTATTGCGTTTTTTAACTGTGCCAGGACGTGTAACTTTATTGGGTGGACCTGTCTTTGTAGTGCAAGTTGCGTTACTTGTATTTATGGTGTTTCTTTGTTCTTGAGGTCAGGGCCGGCTCGTCGAAAAAATATGGGTGAGGCAAGCGCAAACTTTGCCGCCCGAATGAAAAGGGCAAACAGTTTTTTGTTTGTTAATTGGTTCTTTAATACAAGTACCACCAAACAACGAAAAAATTAAATAAAATCGTAGAAAAAAGGGCGTTTTTTGATCGCTTGTAAAAATTTTTCTATGGGACTGATTTTGTCTGTTTTTTTTATCGACGCAGAATTTTGTTTTCTTTAATTTACTCAAAAGTGTTATTCATAAAATATGGACCGTTTTCGAGTTTTAAGCGAAAAACTGAAAAAAGTCCGAATATTTTGAGGTTTTTTGGCTGCCAAAAGTTGTGCCGGGAAAAAATTTGTGTGTACTCTTCCAATACAAGTGTATCACCGCCGGCGCTAGCTTATTCGTTGTGTATCAAGTACGATAAACTAATTAAAAAAACCATGCTATCCTATTACATATTATATCGCAAATTAGTGGCCTGGCTATATTTTATAATCGCTTTCAGTCAATGGGCATTACAAAGATTTATTATTATACTACATTATTATAATAAAACATTTTTTTTTATTTTTAAATTTCAAAAATGCCGCCCCTAAGGTTATGCCGCCTGAGGCGGCCGCCTCGCCGCCTCACCCCACGAGCCGGCCCTGCTTGAGGTTGTATTTGTGTTGTTGCTTGGATTATTGGTGGAGACATTACGGTATTTTGTGAGCCTCTAGTGCTGTTAAGGTTGCTGCGTTCGGGTTGTGATAACGTGGTGTGTTTCTGAGAAGAAAGAGTATTGTGTTTTTTAGCTGTGCTAGGCCGTGTAACTTTATTGGGTGAGGGCGTCTTTGTAGTGCGTGTTGCGTTACTTGTATTTATTGCGTTTGTATGTTCAGGAAGTTGTGTTTGTGTGGTTGGTTGAGTTAAGGGTGGAGATATTACAGTATGTTGTGTGTCATGTTGTGAGTCTAAAGTGCTGTTTAGGCTTTTGCGTTTGGGTTGAATACTAATGGCTAATGGGTTGTGATAATGTGGTTTGCTTCAGAGGTGAATCTCTGATTGTAGTATATATGTTGTATCATTTGTTGTACTTGTTTGTTCGGTAAGTTGTATTTGTGTGTTTGTTTGGGTTAGAGGTGGAGATATTACAGTATGTTGTGTACCGTGTTGTGAGGGAGTGTGATTATTATTATTATTATTATTATTATTATAAACGCTTTTGGTTCAAAGTTTGTACAGTTAACATATACCGGGTGGTGCCTAGCGCGACGCAGCATAGGGATTTCAATGGTAATTTCTTATTCTTTATAGACAATTACTAGCTCCCCTTATTATTTTAGAGCAAAAGTCTAAATACGTTTTTTAGAGAATAAATACTTACTGCATCTATTCATAGGTACTATTACTTATAATTTTCCGTTTTTCAAAACCGTGGAAATCGACAAAATAAAGAGGTTCATTTTACAATAAATCATATGTGCCTTGGAATTACCTAAAAAAACAGCGATAACTTTTCATTACCTATTTGCCTTTGACATATTAAATTTATACTTGTTTATAAATTAGTTAAAGAACGGCAAATGCAATAACGTTCAAAATGTCCGTCAAAACCATCAGGAAAACGACAATACATTCAACGTTTTGGCTGCAGTAGCAGAAAATCCGAATATAAGTTTAGTACTCTGATTCCGGAAAATGATAAACAAATAGTACTTATCTGATGCAGATGCAGCATACATTCTCTAAAAAAAACATTACCCTATGCCTTTTATTGAGTCGGTTAGTTGAAACAGAACTAAATATGAAAATCGTTCGACGTCAAACAGCGATAACTTTAGATGCGATGCGCTTGTAGTTTGTTAAAAGATTCCAAAGCACCACTAATTTATAAAAATGTAATTTTTTATTTTGTCAATTTCTACGGTTTTGAAAAATGGAAAATTATAACTAAAAGTATGAACAGATGCAGTATTTTTTTCTCTAAAAAAAACGTATTTAGACTTTTGCTCTAAAATAATTAGGGGAGCTAGTAATTGACTATAAAGAAATTACCATTGAAATCCCTATGCTGCGTTGTGCTAGGCACCACGCTGTATACCACATGTAACACGTCAATTGAAAATGGGCATAGAGGAAATGAAATGGGTCAAATCCAATGACTCTGTGGGGTAACACCGAGGTGCCGCTTTTTTAAACGCTCTTTATGAGTTTATTCCATATGACTCTTAATTCAATATACCTATTCTCTGTGGTCTAGGTCAATAGTTTTTAGAGCAAAATGTATCCAAAATTATTCTTTACACATGAATTTGGGGTTGTAAAAAGTTGCATTATCTTGATGCTGAAAAAGACAAAGAGTACATCACGTGCACATTTGATAACCGCATGTGTGTGATTCAAAGATGTTAAATTATTTTCTGGGGCCACATGGATTTTGATCAAAATATGTCAAAATCGTTATTTATGCACCAAGATCGCTGGAAAAAAGACTAGGGGCATTATCTCAATGCCATACATGAATTGATGCATTTTTGGCGATCACGTGGATTTTGATCAAACATATCAAAATCGTTATTCATGCACCAAGATCGTTGGGAAAGAACTAAGAGCATAATCTCAATGCTCAAGACATAAACTTTGAGCATTATCTCGATCAATGACCAAAACATGAATTTGATCTAATTTTTGGCAACTACATGGATTTTGATCAAAACATATAAAAGCAAAATCTCAATGGTAGGCCAAATATTGTTATGTTGACGCGGTCGCGGTCGGACGTGATTATTTGAGCTCCATAAAGTTTTATTTCAAGAAAGGCAAATTAATTGAATTGAGCCGTAGTGAAAACTGTGGGTGCGAATCTCTAGATAAAGGATTGGTGTCGATTGGAATGTAATGTCAATCGAGGTGAGCTTCTAAGATAAGACTGTTTACGTTATAATAAACATTTAAAGATAGTTTTCTATTGCGAACTATTTGCGATTACCTTAAAACATTATCAATCAATGCTAATAATACGTCTTATAACATGGAAGATATCAATGATGCTGACAGTAAGCTTTATCAACTTATCCTAAAAGCTAATAAGCAGCAAACCGAAGAAATAAAAACTGAAATTAATCACATAAAAAACTCGTTAACTAAACAACTACACGAAGCTCGCGAAGAAATTGATTTTCTCAAGCTTAAATGTGAAAATTTGGAAAGAAAGGTTAGAAAAAATAATTTAGTAATATTTGGAGTTCAGTCGCAGGAGCAAGATAACGTTTTGCAAAAAACTGTTCAACTATTAAACACGAATCTTGGGTGCAACGTTACGGATGGTGATATAAACGATATATATAAACTGGGAAAATCTCAAAAGGCCCCGATACTAGTTGAGTTCACATCCCAATTGAAAAAACGGAGCATCTTCTACGATAAACAGAAGCTGGCACAGTTAAAAGAAACCGGAATATCGTTATCCGATGATCTTACCAAGGAAGATAGGGAACGAAAGAAAATACTTAGAAAACATCAAAAATCCGCGCAATTAAAGCACTTTGATGCAAAAATAAAAGGTCTGAAGCTAATAGTCAATGGTAAGGCCTATACGGCATCCGAGCTGGAAAAGAAACTTGAGCCAGTCGAGAGGGAGGACGAGAGCAAAATTGAGGACAACGAGGAAGCCATCATAACCGTACCATCTACCACCAACTTGCAGACCAATATCCAACAAGAAGGAAGAAATCCACCAACGTCCACCTCAAAGCAAACGACAGTTTGCACAAGAAGCAGCAGCAAAAAATAAATCCCTACCATTCATCACACGATAAGATACTGTTAATTACTTAAAATAAAAATTGTAAACCTATATAGTTCTTTAGAGTCTCTTTTTAGATTGTTTTGCACCATACTCAGCGTCTAAGCAAAGACTTCATTAAATGCTAATTTTATAATAGTTTAATAATAACATATTCACTTATGATAATGGATAACTTTATTAAAGAATATAATTATGAATTTATAAACGCAAAAAATATAGTTAATATGAACGATTTTAAAAACTTTGTCTCAATTAATGATTTTAAAATATTTCATATGAACATACGAAGTGTTGTAAAAAACATTGACCAACTATTTACGCTATTGGGTTGTTTAGCGGTCGAATTTGAAATAATAATCCTAACTGAAACACATCAATTACATAATCCAAATATTTTCCATATCCCAAATTATGACACTGACACTTTATATACTGCAGGTCAAGTTAATAAAAATGATGGAGTACTGGCGTTTATCAAATCCAGCTTAAATTACTCTTCAAGAAATATAGAGATAGGTCTACTCAAGTGTCTGAATTTAAAAATTAATTTGCCTAAAACGAACGTAGAGGTACTGGCTATATATAGATCACCTAGTGGATGTCCAAAGCAGTTCAATCAAGATCTACATAGCTATCTAAACCAACTAATTAAATCTCATATCAATATAATAACAGGCGATATAAATATCAATATACTAAACGACGACACGTACACAGAGCAATACAAAAATATTCTCAATTATCATGGATTTACATCATACATAAACGAATACACAAGAATTCCAAACGAGACCTGTTTAGATCATTATTGGGTATATCAAAAATTAAGCAACCAAAAATTAATGACACAATCTTTCATTTTTAGGCATTACATTACCGACCATAGTCCCATAGTATTAACTCTTGCAATCAAAAATAATAACGAACAAGCCCAGCCGGTAACGTTAAAGAAATATATTAACTATTTACGTTTAAGACAGGATCTACTTAAGGAGAGCTGGTTAGAATTTTACGACAATAAAAACGTAGACAATATGTGTGAGTACTTTGTCAACAAGCTTGTATACTATGTAAAAAAAAATACAAACATAAAATATAAACAAAAGGATGTAAAATACAAAAAACCATGGATAACACAAGGATTGTTTAAATCCATTAAAAGAAAGGAAGAGCTGTATAGACAAGTTAAAAGTAATCCCGAAGACATTAATCTGATGAGTAAATACAGGCAATATAACAACAAGCTAGCTAACTTAATAAAAAAAACCAAACAAACGTATACTACTGTAATTACATTTCCAATAGCAGTAATTCCAATTCTGGTCTTTGGCAATCCGTTAATGAGATTTGTGGCAAACGACGATCTAAATCTACTATAGAAGAAATCACACTAAATAATGGAATAAAAACTGCATGTAAGAATAAAATCGCAAACCACTTAAATCATCATTTCAGTACAGTGGGTGCAAATCTGCACAATAATATGCTTCACATTGGCGACTATAAAGATAACATTGATATAATACCTAACACAATGTACATGTACCCATCTGATGAGGTAGAAATATTGGGAATTATAAATAAATTAAACAATAACAAATCTCCAGGACCAGACCAAATTAAAAATGAAACTTTAAAACAGATCGCGGTAGAAATTGTGACCCCTTTGACGTACCTAATAAACATGTGCTTAAATATCGGACATTTTCCGAAAGTGTTTAAAAAAGCCATTGTTAAACCGCTCTATAAAAGTGGTGACAGATCTGATGTCAATAACTACCGTCCCATCTCCTTAATATCTAACCTAGCTAAGGTTTTTGAAAAAGTGATAAACAAAAGACTATGTGCATTTCTTAATAAATATAAAATATTGTCGGACCACCAATACGGATTTAGAACAGGCAGATCAACTGAAGATGCTATTTATGAAGTTACTTCAAGAATATACGAAGCTTTAGATAATAAAATTCCTATGATTGGAATTTTTTTAGACATTTCTAAAGCGTTTGACTCAGTAAGCCATAAGGAACTTCTCTTCAAGCTGGAAAAATACGGAATTAGGGGAACAGCTTACAATCTATTTAATAGCTATCTTTCGGATAGAGAACAACAAGTATTAATACAGTCTCACTACAGCGACCCTCGCACGTTATCTTCTGGTGTTCCGCAAGGCACAGTACTAGGCCCTGTCTTGTTCACTGTTTATGTAAATAGTATGCTGAAAATGGACACTTCTGGGCAAATATTCAGCTTTGCAGATGACACCGTAGTTATGTACACTTCCACATCGTGGAGAAACCTAAAACAAGAAATTGAATCTGATTTTGGTGGAATACTGCAATGGCTTCGACATAACAAATTAACGTTAAATCAACAAAAAACCACATACTTACCATTTGCATCATACGAAACTGGACTTCCTAACTTGGGACCTCTCAATGTGGGATGTGGCGTAACAATTATGGAAGCGACATCGGTTAAATATCTGGGAATCACCGTAGATCGGCACCTGAGATGGGACCACCATACCAGACACCTTGCACATAAAGTTAGAAATCTTCTACCTACCTTTCGTTATCTACGATCATCTTTACATAAACAACAACTAATCACAATCTATTATGCTCTTGTACAATCATTATTATCATATGGAATCATCGGATGGGGAGGATCATACGACTGCTATTTGAATAGAATTCACGTAATCCAAAAATGGATACTACGTATTATTTACAAAAAGAATATCCGTTTCTCTAGTGACGAATTATATAGGGAAACCCAAATCTATGATCTAAGGCAGCTATATTGCTTAAAAATACTATTACGTTCAAAACGATATAGAATTCCCATAATGACTCACGAATATACCTACAATACCAGGCGAGAAGATTACATCTTGTACCCTAGAGCCCACAAAACGATTGGTCAACGCAGTGCGAAGTATTTGGCCCCGAGGATATTCGCCACGTTACCTTTGGAATTAAAAAACCTACAGTCTTACCACATATTCAATAAGATGGTTAAAACATGGCTACATACCAAAAATAGAAAACTCTTCTCTTCAATAGTAAACAACGATTAAGGATTGCACCGGCATACAAAATATACTAACTAATAATAATAAATAAAAGTAAAGTGTCATGATTACTTAAGTCCGATTACCCGATTACGTCCAATTACCTTAAATTACATCATTTACCCTGCTTATACTTACCACCGACCGGAGTCATTATATCACATACAAGTAGATAAACTACTTCTGTGATTATTTAAATGTTTATTCATACAGTTTTTTTTTTTTAATATGGTTTATTATACATTCGATATATTTAATTTTATTGTTACATTTTATTTTATTTTGTTGTTGAATAAACATTATTATTATCGTTATTCTTGCACTGAGATCGCTGGGAACAAAATTAATAGCATTATTTTAATGCACAAGACATGAATTTGATGCATTTTTGTTAACTATATAAAATGTATTTTGTAATATTAAAATAAATTGTCATTAAAAGTGATTGTAATACTAAGGATTCTTCGATATTTCGTTGTATCGGTTTATTTGAGTCCGTCTGACCGAATTCATATATAGTATACAAAAGAGCTGCAGTTGGAACACCCGAACACGACTATCTATAGCTAGGATTGGATTGTCATATGCCCACGAAGTAATTACGGACATTTAATACTTTTTTTTCCCTTTAGTAATTAATACAATATTTTTTAACACTTAATGCATAAATCGAGGCATAAATTGAGAATTTATTCTGGTGCGTTTGCAGTTCTGCAGCACTATACTAGAGGAGCCGCCCCTGATACCTTCTAAAATACTAGAAAAGTTGCACTGCATAATATAAGTTCCTAGAGGTAAATTTGGATTTATTTTATCTACTTACTTTAATGCTGTTAATAAATTTAGGTACACTATGAAACTATGATGAAAGTAAGTATAGATGTGCTGTTCAATTTATTCTACCGAAAACTTTTGCTTTACCCCTCGTAGATTAAACGGAATGCTTCGTCAGGTTTGTCCACCGGATAATTGTTTCTTCCGAAGGTGGTGGTGGGTTTGTGAAGGTTGTGAAATTAGATAACTGTAGAAATGTTAACTTTTCGCGAATAAAAGTAATGTAAATTGATTATTTAGCTGATACAAATTTTGTTTCCTAGTTGTTGGGGTTTATCGCATTAATTATGTATTCGATTTGCAGTTCTTTGATAGACACCCATTCAATTTAATGTTTACTATATTCAAATATGAGCGACAATTAAGCATATATTATAAAAGAATGTAAATAATAATTATCAAAGTAAATACCATACAATATGGAATTAGATGAGGCAGAAATAGACTCAAGCAATAAAGAGAAGACATTTATAGACCGAATTCTGGGTGAAATGAAAAATCAATTTAATAAAACAGAAAAGAAGGCTGCACCTGAACTAATGAACCTACCTGGAAATAATGAAGTATTTACCAATGGAGATGGTAATTAACGCACATTTTTTTGGCCTACTTTTATACTTATTTTCTGCAGTTAACTCTCGCTGTATTATAATTTCTACGGATCTAACTCCCGAAGGAGAGCCATTCGAAATAATCTCGGAACAGGTATTATCGCCTTCCAAAGATGAGCTGGAGGAGAACGACAAACAAATTGAACCCAACAACGAAGACGAAACTGAATCCACCAAAGGCGATAAAGATGAACAGGAAGATAATGATAGCGAAAAGCCTCGTATAGTATTAACATTTCGTAAACCAGCCGTGGAAGATAATCTTAAACCAAAACCAAAAAATGTTGAAGGTATGTACTATTACGATCTGAGCTCACTTGACTAAATATCAACAAATGTAATTCTGCAAGTTAAAACAATTGTGTACTTAGGTACCAAGAGATTTGCCCTTGCAATTCATTTAATTCAAAGAATTTTGTTCGTCATTATCATTAATAATAAGTTTCATCCATCCCTCTCTGGGCTAATGGGATGCTAACTTGATTTATTATAAAAACTATTTTCATGTGCAACTTAGAATCGTAATTTAGTTCCTGTGCCTCGGTCTTAACGCCTATTGTATTCTCAAGCTTTGTCCTCACTCCTTTAAGGTGTTTGAACATTCCTGGGTGCACCTTCCTTCTCTCCAGGAACCTGTGTCTGGCGATGATAGGTACAGGGTGTTGCATTTAAAAAATACCAACTTCGGGTCAAATCTCAGAAAATGTGGTCCAAACATTTTTTTTACTACGCCACTGGATTCTACGTAAAAAATGTAAAGTAGACAGTTTTTACCTTGTTTCCATCTTACATGACGTGTAGTAAGATATGATAACATCCCAACAAGCCAAAGTTTGCGTTTTCACCCTGTATCTTAGAAGCAAACGTCTTCTGTCACAAAAAAGTGCCACAGGGCCGCGAAGACAGCTGAGATACACTGCAGTCCCAATCTAAATAGGATATGCGGTACACGAGGCTGTACATACTTAATTGGACGATGGTAATTGTGCACAATTTTCCTCCTATGCATGAGAGGGATAATCTCCGCTATACCTTACCGTGTATAAAAAACAGAGTGACTTTGGTTGCGGTTTTTCCACTTCAGAACTTTCAATCGGCGAATAGATTGAATTTGGTGGGAAAGCGGCATTCGTACTCAAACTTTTGAAGAGAACCTATGCAGGTTGAGCGCTGGATTTTTGTATTACAAACCTAGGTAGATTAATTTTTATACGTTAATTTCTTATCAGACATTAACAGACTTAAATTGCAGGAAAAAATAAAATTTCATCTCTTTTAATTACACAGAAAAGGCGAAAATCACATCCGCCTGTCAATTAAATTAAGCATTTACAATTGATAACAGATCAAGACCAAACAAAATTCCCAGAAATTTCTACGTTAAATAAAATAAAAATGTAAACACTATTGATGGTGGGGGCAACATACTCGCTGTAAGTCGTTATTTAAAAGATTAAGAATAGTGACCCTTCCCAAATGTTACATCCTCAAAAGCCTAGTGTTTGTCAAGAGAGAATATCAACAAAGTTTTATAACTCAAAATTCTGGTTTGCATTATTATAGCATAAAGCACAAAGAAAGTTCAAGGCTACCTCGTCACAGATTATCCAAGATTCAAAGTACCTACAAATATAAAAGCCTAAAGATGTATAACACCCTACTGAAGGAATTCAGTTGATAGCATGACAATGCCAACATTTAAATCAAAGATAAAGAAGCTGCTTCTCAAGCTGCTTATTGAGTACTGTTTTATCTCTGTTAATGATGTTTTTACTGCTTTTTAATGTTTGTGTGTCTTGCACTGTTTCTAGCGCAAAAAATACGCTATTATATTCGTTATGACTGGCTGGCTGGCTGTCCAGCTGAGATCTCAGCAATTACAATAGCTAGAGACTTCAAATTTGCACTAAAATGTAGATGTGCAGGCACTAATCTATTTTGAGTTAAATTACTCGTGGGATGGATAATTTTAAACTTTGCTAATGAAATACTGATCTGTATTACCTACCAAAATGCACTTTCATCATGCATATGCTGATTTACAACTTGTTTGTTCTACTTGTCACATACCTGTAAAATTGTTACTGGACCGCAATTACAATTACAATTTTTGTTGACAATGTAATTCTCTTCCTAAGGAGGATATCGTATACGGGGTACTTCATCAGAAGAAAGTGTGTTTTTGTCAACATTTTGATAATGCGACTGTCAATTGTTTTTCTGTTTTTAATAGACTGTATGGGACCCCCATAATTAACTGATATTCAATATAAGATTACGAAACTGGTACTCATCAAGTTTACCACAACTCACAAAAGAAATGGTCGCTACACCCCAATTAGTTTTGCTTATGCATTTATTATATAACCATTCCGCAGCATAAAAAAGGAATATTTCAGAGGTCATATTCGTACGCGATTGCTCATGTACCTATATAATACTTTGCCAGCAGATGTAAAATGTTATGTACCAGATAAATTCAAAGTTAGTGTTCGTCGACTCCTCCTAAAAACATAATAAATATGTAAAATATTTCCGTGTTAAAAACAATTAACAGCTTACTTTGTAAACCACATCTTAATTGTCAAATTCTTGTTTCTTGAGTTTTAAATGTACTGCTCCATTTTTTGTTTCACTTTTTGTGTGTATCATGACCTGTCTAGTTAAATACACTAACATAAAATAAATTAAAGGTTGAGTGGAAGAGCAGACATGGATGATATCCCTGTCTGAACCGCCATTTAGACAGGCTCTGTATAGAAATTGTCTATTAAAGTCATTTATTATTATGGTCGGTGTTTCTTGTGAGAACTCAGGTCTAGCCTGGTTAACTAATCGCACGGATTAAAATCAAGTAACGATTAGTGTCTGTGTCTGGTGAAGTTATGTAGGGTTCTAAAGAAAAATAAAAATAAAAATAAAATAAATATTCACACACTCACATTGGAAATCTAGGGATAGTATGTAATTCATACTTACCAACATAGCTATTAATGGCCACAATAGTCAACGCTATCAGGAAAGAAGAAAACATAACAAAAATATCATTATAATAATTCCTGTACTTTTATTAAATAGAGTTTATTGTGAAAGTGTTTCTTTGGCTTTGCGTTTGGGTTGTGATAACGTGGTGTGTTTCTGTGAAGAAGGAGTATTGCGTTTTTTAACTGTGCTAGGACGTGTAACTTTATTGGGTGGACCTGTCTTTGTAGTGCAAGTTGCGTTACTTGTATTTATGGTGTTTCTTTGTTCTAGAGGTTGTATTTGTGTTGTTGCTTGGGTTATTGATGGAGATATTACAGTATTTTGTGAGCTAGTGGTGCTGTTTAGGTTTTTGCGTTTGGGTTGAATACGAGTGGGTTGTGATAATGTGGTGTGTTTCTGTGAAGAATGAGTTTTGTGTTTTTTAGCTGTGCAAGGCCGTGTAACTTTATTGGGTGAGGGCGTCTTTGTAGTGCATGTTGCGTTACTTGTATTATTGCGTTTGTTTGTTCAGGAAGTTGTGTTTGTGTGGTTGGTTGAGTTAAGGGTGGAGATATTACAGTATGTTGTGTGTCATGTTGTGAGTCTAAAGTGCTGTTTAGGCTTTTGCGTTTGGGTTGAATACTAATGGGTTGTGATAATGTGGTTTGCTTCAGAGGTGAATCTCTGATTGTAGTATATGTTGTATCATTTGTTGTACTTGTTTGTTCGGTAAGTTGTATTTGTGTGTTTGTTTGGGTTAGAGGTGGAGATATTACAGTATGTTGTGTACCGTGTTGTGAGCGAGTACTGTTGTTTACATGTATACGTTGTGGATCATTTCTGTATGTAGTATCTTGTGTTATGTTTAGAAATTTACGAACAATATGGCATGTGTTGATAATTACTGCTTTTTGTAAATGTTTGTATGTGTTTTTGTCTAAACCTAGTAGTTGTAAATTGTGGTGTGTTGTCTTTGGTATAACTCCGGTAGCACTAAGAATGATGGGAACTATAACAGTAGATTTCATTCTACATTGCGTCTTAAGCTCGATAGCTATATCGGTGTATTTGCGGTGTTTTTCTGCATGTGTTTTAGTTAAGTTGTTAGTGTTGGGTATGGCAATGTCTATAATACAAATGGATTTTTGCGTTTTATCTATAAGTGTAATATCTGGTCTATTATTGTGGATAGTTTTGTCTGTGAGTAGTGTCCTGTCCCAATATAATTTGTGTGTGTTGTTTTCAAGTATGATCTGTGGCGTGTATTTGTAGTATGGTGTCTTATCTGCTATGAGATTGTGTTTAAGTGCTAATTTTTGATGTATGATTTTAGCTACCTGATCGTGTCGATGTTTGTATTCAGTTTGTGCAAGTCGTGTGCATGCCGATATTATATGTTGGATTGTTTCTGATGTTTGTGAACAGAGTCGACAAGAATCGTTTGTCACTGTTTTGTCTTTATGTATGTGTTTTTTATAGTTGCGTGTATTAATGACCTGGTCTTGTATTGCTAACATGAAACCCTCAGTCTCCGGGAAGATATCACATTCAGACAACCAAGTGTGCGTTGCTATAGAATCAACACAATCCTGACTAACCTCTTGTGGAAATCGTCCATGCAACGGCTTTTGGTTCCATGTCTGTATGTTATTTGTGATGTATGTAAGTTTGGATGGAGGTGGGAGTATATTAGTTTCGTGTAGGTTAAGTGGCGTGTAAGATTTGTCTGCATATGTTACTGTTTTGTGTAGGACTGAAGTATCTGTTTTGTTATAAAAGTATTGTCGCAAATTGTGTATTTGTGTTTGGTGCAATAGTTTTATATCTGTAAGTCCTCTACCTCCTTCCGAACGAGGAAGGTAAAGTCGTATAGTAGAGGAGTGAGGGTGATGTATATGGTGTTTTGTTAATAGTGTACTTGTGTTTCTCTGTATTTGTTCTAAATCTGTATTTGTCCAACGTATAATCCCAAAAGAGTATGTAAGCACTGGTGTGGCATAAGTGTTAATAGCCTTGATTGTATTTCTACCGTGTAATTTTGTTTTAAGTATACTGCGTACTCTTTGTAGGTATTGTGTAATAAGTGTTTGTTTTATACTCGTATGTTTAATGTGTGTGTTTTGCTGAAAACCAAGATACTTATTATTATATATATTATTATTATTATTATGCAGGTACAGTTAAACCCCAATAAATTATCCCCTAAAACTGATATCTATTCTAGGCAAAAATGCGCTTTCTTCACAAGTATCGTATATAACCCGCTATTTATTATCGTTCTGTTCCAAGTTACGTCTTTGTTGTACTTGGAAATTTATCCTTTATTAAATTATTAATTCTAAATAGTTCCAGATCTTCGATAATTTTTGTATGACACGTTCTCTCGTAAATACCTTGGGCAGGACGGAACCCACGTTGTTGAGACTTCACGCGCTGCTTTTTTTTACTTTTGTGTTTATTACATTTATTGTCTACAGTTCAGCAACGTTGCTCTTGGTTAATATCCGTATTTGAATCTGTAACAACTCGAAAACTTCGCTCGTTAATTTAAAATGTAGGTTGCTATTTGAAAAAAAAACAGAAATTAGGTATGACGTCACGGCGCTAAAAACTCAGATATAAAAAAAAGTTTTACATCCTTTATGCCTCGCAAAATCATAGTAAATCATAGTAAACATTTTGCTGACAAACAATTTGTTATTTTTTAACGTTTGTCAGCCAGGGTTGAAAAAAAACATGTTTTTTATTAAAAAAACAAAAAATATGTTTTTTTTTCTGTTTAAAACTGTATAAAATCAGTAGGAAAAATTACATGTTTAAAACACTAACGAAAATACTAACTAATAAACCCTAATCAAATTCACAAGTGAAACAAATATAATTGCAACTGACAAAAATAACTAAAAAACCTTTCTACACACACACGCGCACACACAAATTGAGCGGCTAATGTCATGCGGGTTCTTCTATAAGTGATTTATCCAATCACAGTCATTAGGTACCTTTACACCAGCCCGCTTTCATGCGAGTTTGGCATGTGCCGTCCCAATCGCAAAGGAAAGAACGTCAGTGTAGATGCGATGTAAGCGCGCAAGTTTGGAGCGTGTTTGTTCCTGTAGGTTTATCGCGCGGTAAAAGAGTGTCAGTTTCGTTTACACTAAAAGTTCTCTCGCGTACGATTCTCATTCAGAGTTGTTCAAACTGTGCACTGTGCAATATGACGCAAGACTCAAGATACTGGTCGAAAGAGTTGGTAACCAGTTTCATTGAGATGTACCAATCTTATCCATGCTTATGGAAAATAAAGTCTAAAGATTACACCAATAAAAACCTAAAAAATGATCAAAGTCCTCGTGTGAGATCGAAGGGACTTCAGCGCATTTTTGTGTGGCAGATCAGTGTTTTATTAGCCAATATTGACTCCACCATCAATAAGATCTTGCCGAAAGCTACCACGTTCACTTTGTCGGTACCATTTTCTCACTTACCGTGCACTCGCAATTCGCGTTTGAAGTTTTGACTCCACCATCATTAAAATCCTTTGGGGGTTACCATATTCCCTTTGTCGACACCCACTTCTGATCACCCGCAACAATTCGGATTTGAAGTTTCGACTCCACCATCAGTAAGATCTCGTCGGGGGTTACCACATTCCCTTTGTCGATACACAGTTCCGACGTCCCGTTCATTCGTAATTCACATTTTGGTAGATTTCGCTAAAATCACGGCATAAAATCGTATTCAACTTTTGGGTACTTCACATAGCTCGACCTTCTATTAGTGACACGAGAAAGAGAGACCGCGATTCGCGCTGTAAGAAACTTTTGGGCGCCCAAAGTCGACTACCCCTCGAAGCGCGCCGCGCAAAAGGTGGTTTATTTCGCCCCTAGGAAAAAAAAACAAAATTCCGCCACGCAGGAGTTGTGCGCGTTGACAAGATCTTCCCGACGACACCAATTTGAAAACAATCGGAGAAAAACTGTAGAAGAAGATAGATAAAAACTGAAAAATCTCCAGGTTAGTATAATACGCTCGGGGATGGCGTTCAGATGTCGTCGACTCCAAATCTTGTAGCCCCATCCCTAACGTTCTTAATTACACGGCCCCGATAGTTACATGTACACTCCTTGTCTTTTTACAAGCGTTTTTCTACGGGCGCGCATTTACTGCCAGCCAGCCAGCCAGCCGACCAGCCAGCCAGCCAGCCAAAGTGAGATTAAAAGCTACTTTTTACAAAAAAAATTTTTTGCAAAAATGCGCTAAAAATGCTGGATATAACCAATTACTTGAACTTTGCAAAGGGGTGAATCCCCAAGCTAATCGGGATTATGTGATTAAAAAATTCAAAGCTTCCGCGGGTCTTTTCGAAAGGAAATGAAAAAAGTTTTGGATTCTAAAAGGAGTGGAGCAGGAGAGGATGATGTTTATGTACCCACGCTGTGGTACTACGATTTATTATTGTTCACTGTGGATCAAGAAATGCCAACCCAGAGTATCAGCAATACTGATGAGGAAGAAGCGCTTACTGAGGAAATGACAGTGGGTGATACAGATAAAGAAAACGATCCATCTCAGGTAATTATAATGCAAATCATATACATATATTTTTCAGTATTTATTAAGCTTTTCCCTTTGCTAACATAGCATCTTGCCAATGAACTTTGCCTTCTGAATTGAAGTATTTCGTATACTTGTCACGGTTAGTTTAGCGGCCACTGTGGAATTTTTTTGTCCAGCACTTTGTAAATTGGGAAGTTTTTCACCATCATTCCTCCAGTCACCCATGTGTACTTCATGATTTACCAAATCTTCTTGATCAAATGATGTGGGCGTTACATAAGAAGTTCCGCTTTTACTCAAGTAATTGTGTAGGGCACAAATAGCCAGAACAACGTAGTTTATGCGTTGTGGATCCGTGATATGTATAGCCGTATGCAAAATGCGGAAACGTGCAGCTAACAAGCCGAAAGCGTTCTCAGACACATTTCGCGCCCGGGATAATCTATAATTGTAAATTCACTTTTCATATGAAAGATCTCTTTGTGGGAACGGTTTCAAAAAATTTTCATGTAACGAACACGGTTCATCGCCTAGAAAAACAAAATTAAGCTTTCCCTTTGTTTCATCTTGATCCGGCAAATTTAGTTGTCCTGCATTAAATAACATGTATGTAATACATAAGTAATGTTTTAATATTGCTTTATAACAAATCTTTTTTACCTTCTATTAGTTTCCTATGAAATTCAGTATATTCCAGAACACCACCATCTGAAATTCTCCCATTTTTTCCAACATCTACGTAAATGAATTGGTAATCTGAGTTTACTAGAGCCATTAAAACAATACTATAAAAATTCTTATAATTATAATATTTGGCCCCTGTGTGAGGAGGAGGTACAATCCGTATATGCTTTCCATCGAAAGCTCCCCCGCAGTTTATAAATTGCCATTTACTTTCAAATCCTTGCGCAATGTTACACCATTCTTGTTTTGTTGTGGGAAACTGTAAAAAATAATACGGTTACCTTACCTTACAGGAATCAGCGGAATCAGCCCGATCTTCCACCACTAATGCAACATTACAAGCAAACTTAAGACAGTCAAAACCATGCGCACCCAAGCAAACCGGGAAGGCAAGTGCTAAGAAAAGGCATACTGACTTCATGGATTATTGCATGAAACAGTTAGAATCCAGTAATGATGTAGATGAATACGATGCAGTAGGGATTGCGTGGGGAAAGAAATTAAAGAGAATGGATCCAAGACAAGCAATTTACGCAGAAAGTTTAATAAATAAAATAATAATGGATGGAATGTTGAAAAAGTTGACGGAAACAACAAACATTTACGATGAAAGCAGATCATCTACATCGACACCATTTCCCGAATTTTCACCTTACACTGTATCATCAGACAACTCCTCTCCACAGTTAACAGTATCGAATATCGAATCTACATCTACACGATTTCCGCAATTTTCATCCTTCACTACTGTGTCATCAGAGAACTCTGCTCAACACTGTACATTATCTAATGTCGAAGAGACGGACCCATGCACAAGAACCTATTATCAGAACGTTGCAAACTTTTTGAAGTAATTCATAGATACTATGTACGAGTATTTAAGCATTTTATTAAGTTCAGAAATATTATATCTTTCATATACTTACCTTAAGATGTGTTTTTTTGAGAACTTGCCATATAGCTTTGCAAGTTTCGGGAATGATTTGACATAATGATGATGGCGAAATTCCAGTTGTAAATTTTAAGTCTTCAAACGAACGACCTGTAGCTAAATAGCGCAAAGTTGCTGTGAGCCTTTCTTCAGCACTTATACTTTCGCGCATAATTGTGTTCTCTTTCGATATTATAGGTGAAACTAACTCTAACAAGGCATTAAAGGT
Organism: Photinus pyralis; assembly: GCF_008802855.1. Classification (NCBI taxonomy): domain Eukaryota; kingdom Metazoa; phylum Arthropoda; class Insecta; order Coleoptera; family Lampyridae; genus Photinus; species Photinus pyralis. Next base: position 25,263 of record NW_022172350.1, read on the forward strand.
TGCCGAATCCATACGCAAGTAATTTTTGAAATCGTCAGGATAATTTTCGCGCAATTCTTTAATTAGCGGCATATGACCATGTATATTCCGATCTACCATCCATTTTTTGACCCAAATTTTTTTTTTATTTCCTGGATGCGACAAATACGCCACTGCCATGCAGAGCGCCACTTTCAATTTACGTTCTCTGTTATGTCTATACATCTTCTGTAGATCAAAATAACACTAAAACGACTAAAACCGTTTAGCAAGATTTTAGAAATTCTGAAACTCCACCCGACATGTTAATCCCGCGTGAAAGTTGACGTTTTTCGATTTACACTAACAGGTTTATCCCTTCACGTTCCGGAATGCGGGAAAGCATGTCGAACTGGAACGTTTAAATTTTAAGCTATAAACTCTTGGAACGCTACACTCTTGGAGCGCCACTGGCGTGCGAGATTGGCGCGTACGCGCCATTCTCGCATGAAAGTGCGCTCGTGTAAAGGTACCTATTCTCTGGATCACTGTGAATTAAATTCCACTATTTTGTTTGGTGTCAAATTCTAACCATACACATACATAAAGTAGAAGCATTACTGTAGTAATAATAATAAAACACTTTTAATTTGTTCAGGTAATGCTGGAACGGGCCGAAGAACTCTTAGGGCAAAATTGCAAATGGTCGACGATGATAAAATGATTTTGAAACGTTCGGCCAGGAGACGAAGTAGGGATTGCAACGAATCGGTTTTGCAAAGTGCGATAGCGCGGAAGGAAAAATCGTATAACGAAGCGAATAAACCGCAAAGATTGACGCGTCAATTAAAGCCGACTCCAAAAATTTTAGAAAATTTAGCTAACGCAGCTTTAAAATTAGAAAAAACAAAATGTGATAGACCAAAGGTTTCGAAGTCTGCCGAAAAGCATAAGATCATCGATAGCGATAGTGAAGATTTGGACGAGAATGTACAAAGTGAATCTGACGTAGAGAATGAAAAAATATATAAGAAAGTGAAGCACAAACATAATAGAAGTCCAAAACATATTGCAAAACGGCTGAAGAATGAAGTATCGAAAGACTCGGATTCTGATCACAGTAGTGAATTGAATGAGAGCGGCATTAAGTATAATTGTAATACATGTGATATTAAAAATAGAAATTCTAAAACGCGTGCTTCCACAGAAGATAGTTCATCTCCATGTAGAAGATCTCATAGATTATCTTCCAGGTGTGAGACTTAATGGCGATTTTGAATAACTAAAATTTTCATTTGCATTTTATAGAAACAAGGATGACTTGAATGCAAATGATGATTCAGGAAAATCATTAGAAATAATTGGTGATAGCTGTTATTTGGAAGATAGTGATTGTCAAGGTACCGAAGCAGAATTAATTGCGTCTCGTCTTTGCCTCTGTGTTCAGAAAACTCAGCTGTTTATCTCCACTGTTGATGATGGTAATGTTCTTCACTGTAGAGAAAGTTTTTACATTTTTTTTTACAGATGTAGTGTATTGTACAGCGATAGATAATATTGGAGATCGTCTTGTTGGGTGTAGTCGTATAGTTAATGGTCACAAATATGCTTAATGCGGCCATCTCCTAGGGTTCCTTTTATCATCTTGTGCGAAGTACATTTAAACAGAATGATTCGTCACAACTGTTGTCCAAAGTGTGGACTATTTTGCACTCAGGTGAGTTGGACCAAAACCGGCAAATTGTGAAGTAAATTTTAATTTTTAGGGTCAGTTTGCTCAGTGTGAAGCTAAACATCAATATCATAGAGAATGTCAATTAACTGTGGCAGGGAACGATTACTGTCCTCACTGCGGAATTGCCACTCCAGATGCAGATGTACTTATTACAATGCATTCTTCCAGAAAACCAATATTTTTACCTCTACAAAAATCTCATTAGTAAGAAATCATTCATTACTTCTTATCATATAAGTTTGCACATGAGCTAACTATTATTCAATTGTAACAGAACTCCAATTATACACTGTGTCCATATTGGGCCGACTTTTTTATTAGTGAGCTAACTGTGTGGTTTACATTGTTGGGAATTGACTGTCCTAGTATGGTTTGGTTTTTCTACAGGGTATTAGACCACAGTATTACAAGTGTGGTGTTATCACTTTTTTTTAGTTTATACTATAGGTAGGTATACTTAATTGGGTGTTCAAGTTGTTTGCAACAATACATTAGTGTGATTACACAGTTGTTTGGTGTCTTTCTATGTGCTCCTTTTTAATCTAATATTTATTTATTTCAAGAAATTATAATATAGGAGAATGTATTATAAAAATAAAAAAAAGACAATCAGCAACCTATGTTCTTGACTCGACACTACAGAAAGTTACATTGTTTTCAATTAGTGCTGAACTAGTGCAATTTTTATGTTTCATTGATCGATTTGATTAGATAATGAATTATAAAAGTGCAGCACAAGTTTTATCATTCCAAAACGCTATTAGTGGCATTCAAAGATGCAATGAACTGAATTGAAAAAACATTAAAAATTGAACTACATTGGTTATGGCAACATATGTTACAAAATTATATGTCTCTGGTGACACCTACAGGGTGGCGCACATAAAACCGGCCTCTTCAGGGAAATGAGGAAAAGGTAGGAAGAACAATAAATAAAAATAATAAAGAACCCAAAAAGGCTCAAAACAACAAAAAAGTTTAATTAGTTTACAGTATCAGTTTACAAAATATTCTTCTCCAACATTGAAACAAATTTTTGCAAGACGAATCGTACGTACTATGGAAAATATTTGTCAATACACATTGAGGGATGTTAGAACTCTCTTCACGTATGTTGTTTCTTGATGTCTCAAGCATACACATGGTCAAAAGTCGGGAGAGCAGGACAGTCACAAACCCTTGGTGATGGTCCTTTCTTCTGTAAAGTCAGTATTTATATGGACCAATGCCAAATCATCGGTATTTACAGTTTCGTAGACGAATATTGGACCGATTATACTGTTGCCAGAAAGAGCTCACCAAACACTAATTTTTAAATTGTGTAATGGCTCTTTGAGAGGTGTGGGTTCTCTGTAGACCATTGTCTGGAATTTTGGAATTAATGTGAAACCAAGCTTCGGCCGTGGAAAACGGATCAACATTTTCCGCAGTGACAATTTGTAATGTACGAGGGCTATCCAGAAAGTAACAGACGTTATGACATAAAAAGAAAGTCTACGAAACAACTTTTATTATATACATTTGGAAGCTACACTCTTAGGCTATTTTTCAACATAGTCCCCATTCATATTGAGGCACTTATCATAGCGTTGTACAAGTGATTTCAACTTTGTATACATCCGCCGCCTGAGACTTGAACCACTGGTTAATGTCAGCTTGAAGTTCGGCATTATTGTCCAAGTGCTGTGTCGCTAGCGAGGTCTTCATCATTGGGAAGAGGTCGAAGTCGCTTGGCGCTAGATTCGAGCTGTACGGTTGACTGTGTACGGGCGGGCGTTGTCGTCGAAAAACAAAACTTCCACCTCTTCCGAGGGACGAAGACCTGGCTCGCAACGCAGCGGTTCAATAGGGTCGCCGAACTTCATGTCAGAGTTACTCGATACAGGTTAAAATTTCAGGCGGCGGATTATAGAAAGTTGGAATCAAAACACTTGTGCCACGCTATGATAAGTGCCTCAATTTGAATCGCGCGTGAGTTGATAAATAGTCCAATAGTGTAGCTCCTAAACGTATATAATAAAAGATTTTCTTTACAATTTTACAATTTTTTTATTTCAAAACGTCTGTTATTTTTTGGACAACCCTCGTATACGCTTACCCTTGTCCGCTTCTTTTATGTATTGGGGGGGGGGGGAGTCTAGGCAGGTTGTAGTTCCGGTACCTCAATTGCTAGAAATCAAGCACTGTTCTTACATATAATACATATAATAGGATAGTCGATAACTGGTGTCATATAAGTCAAAATTTTTCTGGACGTGCTTATGTAAAATGTTGGACGGAGTTGTAACGCCCCCCCCCCCTCCCTTGAGTGCGCACCTCGTACTTTAAACGTCTGCTGTGATTATTTCTATTGTTTTGTTGCGTCGAATAGATTTTGTTTTGTTTTTTTAATTCATCACAGACTACTTGATTAAAATATAAAAACCGTTGATCTAACTGGTATCTTATTTTCAATTAAAAATTCTATTAAGTAATTTAAAAATCCAATATGGCGCCTATATAACTTTAGAAAGTTGGTAAATGATACTCAAAAGTAGCCATCTTGAATATTTTTTTGACATCAACTCTAAATTGAGCGTATCAAAAACAGTAACTTTTACATAAAACTTTTTTTTATATCTTGTATACTTTCGATGATTTAAGTCTTAAGACATTAAAGAAATGACCATTTTAGTTTTTTTTTTAATTTACGTCCAACTTATTCGACATTTTGGTCAAGCAAATTTTAAATAATTATCAAAAACTGCAGAACATTGTCCATTTAATCAATTCTCTATCTTTAATAATAAAAAAGTTATACCAATAGTATGTAGTTTCTTCGAAATGTGTATAGCGAGTATTACACAAAACTTTTTGAAGCTAACTTTAAATCCAACGGCATAATGTGCCTGCATTACATTGAGCGTTTTGTCCATAAGCAAAACGCGCAGTATAATACCTGCTTATTACTTACCTTTCAACATGGGATTCGATCGGTGGGGTTTCTTTTTGAACTTTGGGTTTTTAAATGTGGTTGTAAGCTACACGTGTGTATTTATTATCAAATAAATATAACATCTTAACAATGATATGAAACTTTGAACAAGCTCCATCAAGCAATAGGACGAAAACTTCCAGTGAAGCTCTCACATGGGGTCATTATGCATGACAATGCTCGGCCTCATGTTGCCAAAGTAGTGAAAGAAAATCTACAACAAAAGAAATAAAAAAAGTGCCTGACATCAAATAAAATAACTAAAATAACATAGTGATAATTGCATGGTATTTTCACTCAAGAAAAACTCACTGTATATCAGAATCTTCGATGCTATTTTTAAATAATTTTAAGTTCTGGTTAGAGTTTCGGATGGTCCCTCAAGAGTTCAGAAATTTGTTCGCGGAACTGAACCGCCAACTGTCGCGACTAAAATAAACTACTTGCCAAACAAGCGAAAGTTACGGGTCTGGTACACCATCTATCAACTTCGGGTTTTTTCTGGATGATAGTTTAGATACTGCAATTGATAGTTTATCATTTATAGCCAGACTACTTTTCGATTCATCAAATCCTTGAAATAGAAATCATATTTGGTCAATTCAAATCATTCAATTTCATGTAGGTACTAATATGGATTTTTTCTGATTCTCAACGTTTTAATATGAACAGTTAATGGAATATTTAATAGGTTGTTAAAAGCGTTGTTGTATAGGTAATAATTTCAAATCGTAACGTATGCAACATAATTTTCTTGTTTTAGCCCATCCGCCAAAATGAGTTTTCATTACGTGAAAAAAGAAGATACCAGTGATGTAAAGTTATCACCAAATCATTCGTCAGATTTCGTTGATGTTGTTCCAAGCAAAAATTCTTTAACCTCCGAACCCTGTGATATGAATATCTTAATAGATAATATTAAGAATGGTGACCATGAAAAATTGAGTGCAATCCTAGGACAACAAAATCTTAAATTAAGCACTACATTTGAAGAATTTCAAAATGGAACTGCTTTACATTATGCTGCTGAAATTGGTAACTTAACTGCAGTGCATTTGCTTGTGTTAGCAGGTGCCGATTTAGATGTATTCAACAAAGAACAGCATACCCCTATTGTATGTTCAATTCTTGCATTTAAACATAACGTAGTGAAATACTTAATTAAAGCCGGAGCTAGTTTAGATTTAAAAGTAAGTAGTCATTATGAATTTTACGGCAGTAATATCTACGCCATTTTTATTTTTCAGGGAATGGATGGCATGACTGCATTGCATTTGGCCGCAAAAGCGGGAAACCTTCCTGCTTGTAAATTACTATTGGAATCGTTACCTATAAATTTAAATTTTGTGAACATTCCGGACGATGGAGGCTGGACGCCCTTGGTATGGGCTTGCGAACATGGCCACTTTGAAATAGCAAAATTTCTTATCCACAATTCGGCCGATCCCTTACTGCGTGATGTTGAACAAAACATAGCCCTACACTGGGCCGCGTTCAGTGGCAGCTCAGATATTGCCGAATTACTGTTAAATTGCAAAAGTGACGTAAATGCTGTAAACGCTTATGGCGATACACCCTTGTAAGTAAATAGGTTTATAATTAAAGTAATGGAAGTAATTAATTACAGGCATATTGGGGCTCGACAGAACAGGTATGATTGTGTTCTGATACTTCTCGCTAGAGGGAGCCGTGTACATTTATTAAATAAAGCGGGCGAATCTGCTTTGGACTGTTGTCACCTTGGAACTGAATGTTATAATATAGTATCTTTAAATGTTCATCTGCATTCTCTCACGTTATCTGAAGATAGACCTACTCGAATTATTTTATGCAAGTGAGTTATACGATACTTATATATTTGTTTTTTTTTAAAACATGTAGTTAACGTACTCATTTGAAGTAGATGGTTTACTGATTTATGTATATGGCTGTTGTGTTTTAGTAGTAATTAATTGTATAAGATTTAGTTTCAAAAGCGGCTGGTAGAGAGAGTAACACGTTAAACATGTTAAACGTTTCCAAATTACCCTTTTAATCATTGATTGCGCCGTGTTAAATGCGGTCATTGCTTTTGAAGTAGTAACTGATAATAAAAAACTTAACTATTGCCATCATGTGACACGCTTTGTTCTATTATATACCTACTTTAACTAAGAAGTTAGCAGACAGATGCACATTATTTTCAAACTTTGTCTTGCAAAAAAAACTTTTTTTTACACACACAGGTATGGGACACGCTAAATTAGCAGTAAGTGAGAATAATGTGATGACAGCTATGTGTATTTGTGGTTTTTTATCATTTCATATTGCCGTTAATTTTTAAATTCATTTCTTTCTGCTTTATACAGGATGAGTTTTTTTCATTTTAAGCATTGGGATGCGTAAGACATAGAGATTCGGTTAAATGATGAAAGAGTGGTCGTTTTAAGAGCTTATTCAAGATAGGCTTTTGTTTTTTGAAAAATATGCACAGTTTACTAGATATGAGCGGAAAACAGATTTTTTCTTTTAAATGTTGTGGAATCGTTATTATTAGAAATACAACAAAATGACTCAAATAAAAGTTTTAGACATTTTAATGCTTAACATGGTGAACATATTAATTTCCTTCTCGATGTTACAGTTTTTGAGTTATAATACAAACTTTCATTTTTTTTTAAATGGTAGTCGTAGTTGACTTTGTCATTTTTAAAAAGGACAAATTTTTCTCTTCATAACGATATAAGGCTTGCTAAATGTACTTTAATAAATAAACGCGCTGCAGGAATTTTTGTATAATTGAGAGGTAAATAAATAGAGTTTTCCGTGGAAAACAATATCTACTGAGATAATGGGCGATCAAAAATAAGTGGCAGTCGAGTCGTCTTTGGAAGTTCACGTTAAGTACGATTTCCCATGTAAACAAAAATTCCAAAGGTGACTTGCAGGAACTCATTTTTGCTCGCATAGTAGGTAATAGCATTGAATATCCAAGGAGTTGGATATTCAATGGTAATAGTTTCACTGGGAGACATTTAACATATTTCAAGGCCACGTTCGAAAATTAACTATGAAAGTGAAATTAAAAATTATATTCAATACACTATGAAAAGTAGATCACATCATGCAATGGAAAACAATAAACAAACAAAATACTGCCGTTCATTGTTTTAGGTGAAAGATGACAGTTCTGTAAATACAATTTGGATTAAAAATGTTTTCTAATCGCAATAAACTTAATATGGTCAAATGTTTTATTGTTTGTAATTAAAATAGTGTTTTCACTGCTGAATTTTTCTGTTCACTAACATATAGCTCTGTCTCTGGAGCCAAGATGAATCATACAAGTTACATGCTTTAGATAACAGATATTGATCAATTGAAATCTTGTATACAGTGTGTAACAGTTTCTAGCGCTGAATTTACATTATGGAGTTCATGATTCCCAACATTATAAACCTCTCGAGTACAACTATTATTTCACATTAGTTTAGGAAATCAAAGGACTCTTTATATGTGACGTGATTACGTCCCCAGCACGAACTTATAAATTAAGATGGACTGCTGATCAAACAGTTGCATAGAGGTAGAAATGGCTCTAGCATGGGCACCGCCATGATGTGCACATTTTAGTTATTTTCTAGGGGAATTTTTCTAGTACTGAAGGTTTGAGACTATTGCAGCCTTGGAAAATGACATGTGTCACAGTAATTTATTTAGAAAACGTGAGGTTAATGTTGGGTTAATGCTTGTTTATTAGTTGATTTGAATTTCGCGCCAAGTGAGTGCACATCATGGCGGCCCCCATGTAGGTGTCATTTGTTAATTCAGCATTAGCAGTCCATCTTAATTTATAAGTTCATGGTCCCCAGGTACGATCATGAAATTGATAAAAATGGATAGAGGACACCTTTATTAAGCGTTTTCAACAAGAAATTTGCGGGAGAAGCCTACATTTTCCACAATCTTACATAATTTCGTCAAAATGTGAGGTTACTTATATTTCATGATTACTTTTAATAATAATAATAATAATAATAATCTTTATTCTTCTCCTATAAACGTAATGACATGCAAAAAACAAATTCGAAAACAAAAAAGACAGAAGAATCACAAGGCGAAGTTCAGATATACAAAGACAAATCTTCGTATCCTGTTCTACCATTTAAACCTTGACAGAACAAACAAAACTTATAAATTTAATACCTATCCTAATGAAAAATTGCCTTAATCTATCTTATTCGGTGATCGTTGAAAATATACTAATTCATAGTTTAAATAAAGGAAAGAAACAACTAAAAAACAACTTAATAGTAGCACACATGTTTAGATATTAGAAGAAACCTGTTGTAATTTAAGTCGGTAAGATTGTAAGCAACATTCCAACTTCAATTTATTAAAAGGTTATCATTTTTTCACGATTTAATAAACGTTAAAAAATGATGTACATCTATACATATGTTCGTGTAATCTAATTATACCATAATAACAGTAAGTAGTTCTCTACATGTTTTGCATAATTCATGTGCACATAAAGATGTAGATGTTGAGGGGTGGGGTGGCCGATTCTAGTCACCGGCTGATATAGAAAAGGCGTTCGAAGTTAATCGGCGGTCGCTATCAAAGAGGCGGTCTATGGAAGATGCGATAGTTGTCCGAACCCCTTTTGACTGATAAGGTTTCCCTTCTCGGTGGTCGATACGGAATAGGTGATCCTTGCCAGATGCGAAATGTAATCCTTTCTACGACATTCTTTTTTCGTAAGGCATTCAAGTTTAGACAATATACGCTTCCAAAAGTGGTTTTATTGCATATCCATATGTGACACTGTCACTTATTTTATGTATAAGTTAAGCTAAACCTAAGTCTTCTAACAGTTCCAGACGATATTATAACATTACGAACCGCCGCTAACTCATTTTTTAACACATTACTAGTGATTCTTTGATTTCTAACAGCGGACGGTCATCCCTTTGATTGGTACATCATTTTCACTTAACACACTTACAACTTCTCTTGCACAAATATATTTAAAAAAATCTGATAACATTAGGCGATGAATTGATTTTTGATCTTGATCAAAATCCTACTCACTATTTTATAATTGTTCAATAATGAATTTTTTTAGCAATTACGTAAATCTGTATTCTTTTACTTTAAAAAATGACACCGTTTAGAGACGTTAATAGAATAATGCGATTGTTTCAGTGATATCACTCGCGGGCGAGAAAAGAATCCAATACAGTGTGTTAATAAGGTCGATAATGAGCCGAAACCTAGCGATTTTGTCTACGTTTCCTCAAATTGTATTACGTCAGATGATATTGTGATCGATCGCAAAGTTAACACAATGCATTTTTGTAATTGTATTAACAAATGTTCTTCTTTCAATTGTGTTTGTTGCAACAATTCGTTGCAATGCTGGTATAATATCGAGGGAAAGCTTGTGACAAATTTTAATTATCTGGGTATGTATCATCTGATTGTTGTTCTACCACTTTTAATTTTTTGTAGATCCACCAATGATATTCGAATGCAATCAGTTATGTAGTTGCAATGCGTTAACGTGCAATAATCGTGTGGTACAGTATGGTGTTACTCAAAGGTTTCAACTGTACAAGACGGAAAGTATGGGATGGGGTATTCGGACCATATGCAATATACCTAAGGGGACATTTGTCTGTGAATATATTGGAGAAATTATTACGGATGTAGAAGCCGATCAAAGAGAAGATGATAGTTATGTTTTTGATTTAGATAGTCGAGTAAGGACCATGATTGTTCTGATTTGTTACTTGTAAAGTAATCATTTACTTCAGGATTCCGAATCATTTTGTATAGATGCGGGACGTTACGGCAATTTTGCCAGATTTATTAATCACAGCTGTGATGCCAATCTGGTACCGTTAAGAGTATTTTTTGAACATCAAGATTTACGATTTCCACATATTGCATTTTTTGCTATCAGAGATATAAGTGCAGAAGAAGAACTTAGGTAAGTGTTGTTCTAATTACCACGTATCTACAACAATTGCTTTGTTTAGTTTTGACTATGGAGAAAAATTTTGGATAGTCAAATACAAGTCGTTTACATGTAAGTGTGGAGTTCCAAGTTGCAAGTATTCTAAGAATGTAATTGCTACTACTGTGGAAAATTACAACAAGCGACTGCAAGATAGTGTATAGAAAATGTAGATGATTAATTTATGACGGTATATATAGTGCTTAGTAGAAGCCAGTGTAAAATAAGAGAGGTGTATGGACTCTCTTGCTTTCGTGTATGCACAAGATGAATCCAGGGCATAGTAAAGGCAATCTAAGGGAGTTGGGCTCAGTCTATAACTTTTCTACTAGTTCTTATGATGCTTTGTTACGAAAATCGCGGTCGCAAGCATTGCATGATCGTTACTTTTGTAAGAAAGCACCTAAAGACTACAACAGCAGAAGTGTGATATACTGAGACCAAACTTGCACAATTTAACCAGTAGTTCATACACCTTTCTTATTTTACACCATGGTAGAAACTTAAAATCAATTGACTGATAATTTTAATTTTTTATTTATTATATTACAAATAGGTGTTGTTAATTTTGGTAGTATAGGTACTCGTTTTTAGTATCCATACAAGTCGTAATATTTCTTAAAATTACACTGCTTATAATGTTACGGTTTTGCTTGAAACACTACAAACCTATCTAATATACGAGTGCTTAAAAATGGCATTTAGGTGAGGATGAAAGGCCTCAAAATAATAATGAAAAAACTAAACAAATCAGTGGAAAACATTGTTGATGCGTTTTGAACGTTTAGGAGGGTTTAGAAAAGAAGAAAGGTTTTCCATAACCTTACCAACGATTCCAGACCTCCAGAGGACGTTGCTAGAACATTATATTGCTTAGAGCATTTTCATCCTTTCTAGAGCTTTCCAGCCTCGATCCAGCGAACTTTGTAGACTTTGCAGGACATTCTGTGCTCTTTGGAGAGCTTCTTATGTGCCGTCAGAGTTTTCGACGCTTGTATGGTGCTAGGGAGTGCGTTAGATTTTTTTGAAACATTTAAAAGGCTCTGGAAAACATAAGAAACGCTTTGTACAGCAATCAAAGGCTCGCAGAGTATTTCGGGCATTTGCTATAGCTTTATAAAGACTTCCAAAAACCTTCCCTTGCCTCTAAAGAGCTGTTTAGACCAGCGGTTCTCCAAGTTTTTTTTTGCGTACCACTCATGATATTGTAGATCCGCCGCGTACCACTGAGCTGTTAAATATTCTAATAAATCTTTTAAAATTTTACCAAGTAAACTAATAAAAAATTCGAATTGTTTATAAAAATATTGTTTATTAGAAAGTTGTTAGTTAGTTAATGCGAACAGTGGTGCTGCATGCTCGAAACGAGTGCGGAAATGTTCGGTTGAGTTGTACTTAATTTAATTTAACACCAACATAGCAGAAAATGCGCTCTCACAAAAATAGGTGGTACTAAATTGAATCAAAAATAATAATGCTTTTCTGGACAGCGATGGAATTCATTTTTAACTTTTAGCCAAAATTCACATAGTTGTAGTTTAGTAAATTCAGCTTTCAAACCCTCATCGCAAACTCTATCTATGGCTGCTTGCATACCACTCTGAGAAGCTTCACGTACCATAGTTTGAGAACCTCTGGTTTAGACCCTTGCCAAAAATTGTTACACACATAAATTATAATCAGAACTTTGGATGGAAAACGTTTAAAACAATAAGCGTTCCCGGAAACTATTTACTTCTCAATTTGGATCATCCCAGAAATTTAAAACCCACATTTTTGTCAAAGTATTTCTTGTGAACTGGGCCAATTTCAGATGGGTAGTTCATAGACATACTTATTCTCATGTCTATGGAGTAGCTGCAATTTTTAAATAGACAGGCCAATAAGTTACCTTTTCTTGCTGTTCATTTTTATACAGGCGGAATTCAGGAAGAAATTCATTTTTAAGGGAGATTGCAAGTAAGTATAATGCAACTACTGTTTTAGTTTAATGCTGGTCTAAAGTACTATAAGTAGTGGGCATGGGCATTATCATTCATAAAACTGGACGTGATGAAAACCAAAGGGAAATTGGTACATTAATTACCTGTAGTGCAGTTGTTACGTGAGAATCGTAAGTAGGTGAGTTATCGTACATTGCACTAACAATTAAGACACAAATCCCTTGTTCCATGCCCAGTTGTAGACTTGTAGTAGTAGTACTGTACTACTATGCATATAGAGTGATATTTATTAAGAAATAGACAGAGAATTAGGTGTATTGTTATTCCCTATATGTCTACATTTTAAATGACAAAATATCTTCTGAAGGGCACCTAATTTTATGCAATGAAAATAACTTCTTAAAACAAAAATCGAGCTCTCATATTAATTAATTTGAATATTGTGACTTTGGCTTCCATATTTTTATTTTCGTTCGTGTGCAATCTATTCAACTGAAGGAAAAAGTTGATATTGTGAATTGGTATAGTGCCAGTAACAGTTTAAGGAACGTAAAAGATTTATTTTCTGTGAAGCCAAAGCAACAATATTCAAATTAATTAACATACCTAACAGCCATTTTGGATGTATAAAATTAAGCGCCCGTCAGAAGAGATTTTATCCCATACTCATTCCCCTTTCCGTTAGGGACCCGTCTGTAAACTACATGAGGCTCTCAGGTTTGAGGAACAGGCAATCCAAGTTCAACCATTGCTACCTGTCCGGAAGAGTGACTTCATACCTCTTTGATCCTAGTAAGACAGCCCGGATCACATTCCTTCTTGTGAAGAGGGGATCGAACTTGCGGGTTTTCTCCCAGATCCGCCCGTGCTCGAGGCTGCTTTGATCCTTCCATTCGTCCCAAGCCTTCTGAATCTCTGTCCCCACAGCTGTAAAAGCTCTAGTAGTCCCAGAAGTGCCTCCATGGCCAAAGTTGGCGTGGTTTTCATGGCTCCAGTGACTCCTTGACAGGTGAGTCTCTGAACCTTACCTACATGTTTCCTGTATGTTGCGCTAGACATGGCAGGCTACTATACAAGTGCACCGTTCCGTATTATTGGCCTTATCACTACAGTGTAAAGCCTAATATACTAGTCGTGGATTCAAGCCTCATGTACAGCCAAAAGCCCTTTTCTACATGCCCATATAGACATACAGTGGTCTTTTTGCTTATTCGCTCACCAGGGCTACTGCATCATATGTCCAAGAACCCTCTGCATGAGCGCGGTGAACGGCACTCGAGAATTAACATCTTTCACTCAACGGTTAAAATATCCCTTTATCGTCTTGTATAATAAATAATTATTTAGTGATTTATAGCCTTTATACGGCGTATTATTAACTGGCACTTACAGTTGGCCTTGCATTATGGTAAATCGGTAAGCGCGGCGCGCTCTCTGCTCTGTCCCTCAAAAACGGTGTATAAAAAATTATTTGGGGAATTTTTATAATAAATGCAAATGGCGTTAAAACCATAGGTAAGTAATGAGACTTGGGACAACTTTCAGAATGCCAAAATAAAGGTTTATACAAGTTTATAGCAATTATTATCTCTCATTCCGAGCCGCGGACTATACCTAATTAAAATTATCAAGAAACATTTTAGGTACCTAATTCATGCAACATTTTTATTAAGTAACATTTTTTAAACAATCATATTTAATATGTAAGATAAAAACAATAAACTTATAAAAAGTGGAGACATATATAAGATTGAATGTTATTTAAAATGATACATTGTAAAATTTTGGGGGAAATAGTCAAGCTGCAAGTTCGCTGGTGTCAGTAAATGAACCCGAATGCGCGCGCAATTACTTGCATGAGCATACGCTGTGCTAGCATGGTATAAATGCATTGTGCCAATCAACTTGCGTACTATTAAACTCGTACAAGTGAGTTGACACTTTCCTACTTTAAAGTATGCTAGTACATTGTTTTGCATAAAAAGATGGTGACAACAAAACTATGACCTGAAAACAGTTTTATTCACTAGCAGCTAGTTTACTAGGGCCAGCATAGGTACTTCAATCGTGTCAATACGGCTTTACCTTCACAATCAGAGAAACCCTACATAGCAACAAGTTTTTAAATTGGACAATGGTTGAGTTGAGCAATTAACTATTTTTGATAATAATGTTATGCAACCCATTCAAAGGCATGGTTGCACACAGATAAATCTAATAACCCTTAACTTATCGCTTAACTAAATTAATATCAATCAATTAATTAATGGCAACAAATTTAAATTTGAAATATAAAAGATTTTATGCACCGTCAGAGTAAATGTTATTCTTCTAGAAAGAAAAAGGTACAAAAGGATTATTCCGAAAGTAAGTAGTCAAAATTGCAGATGAGATGTAGTAATGTTACAGAAATATGCAAACGTCATACAACCACTCTTTATATGCATAGCAGTTCTTTCAAGTTGGACAAATACCTATATCTCAAGAACACTTTGAGAGAAGATTAATTTACTTAATCCCCTACCACCATACATTTTGTTTGATGTCGGTAAGTAATGAAATATAAACTCATCCCAATTGCAAATTTGCGAATAATACTTTAATTACCCATTAAAACACTGCATATATCTATCGTGATCGGAGAGTGCAAAAAATTAGGTGTTATATCAATAACATTTAAATGCAAGTCAGTCAAAAATGTCCTAAACTTTGCAAATTACTCGACAGTGTAATCATCAAGAGGGTTAAACTCACGCAAATGACTTTCATTGTGTGCTTTAACATACCCCCACAACTTCATTGCTTGATCACAATTCTTTTCAATATATTGAACTTCTGAAAAATTCAAGTCCATTCGCCAATGGAATGGTACACTTTTCGAATCACGAAATGTACTGTACATTCCGCCGTATGTTTGTTTTGTATGCGAGTCCAAGAACGCCCTTACAGTGGGATGAAAGTGAAGTTGAAAAAATTGGAAAATATCCTTCGTGTGCCGGTAGGGATCAATGGAGAGATTTTCGTATCGAATTACTCTGCAATTTTAAAAAAGAGATTACACACTCTGCCTCTCGAATATTTGATTGAGAACCTAAATCGTGTAGGATATTCATTTTTGAATCTTATCGCTGTTTTATATTCCGCTACAAGACCTTCACAGAACAAATTCGGTTGCTCACAGTCAGGAAAGCCGAGACACCAAGTTGTGTGTTTCCGGGACTGCAACGTACCTCGTGGATCTCGAACCAGTAGAAGGATGCGTACATTTAAACTGAAATGATAGATACAATAATATTAGTCCAAGAGCCAGCGCCAAAAAGTCTCTGAATTTCGCACCCGCGCGCTCGCCATCGCAGGTGGCGGCTTGCTTTTTCTTTAGTGACACCATTTAGTTTGCTACAAAAAGTTTACGGTTTTAAATAAAAAGTATAGACAAGAGTTAGGGAAAAATATAATTCAATATAATAAACATAAGCATCATAATAAGCATTTCCAATGCTAAAATCAAGAACTTTTTAATAATTTATTGTATTTATGCTGACTGACGGGCGTTGTCCCACACAATCGCTGACTGACCAGTTCCATCCCCGGCCATCATAAAAACTATTTGTATAATTTTCAGCCTTAGTAAATTCATTTAATTACTTGGCATGTATGTACGACATCTTCGGTAGCGTCCCGGAGGCGCCTGTTTTCACTTTCACTTGACTGACTGCAGTATGTTCATGCACATAACCATTGTAATGCACTATGAAAAACCAGCCTTAGTAAATTCAGAGACTTTTTTTGGCGCTGGCTAAAACTAAACTGTCATTAGCTGTCAATTTCAAAGATCCAAGCACAGCTTACTAATAGTAGGTAAGTAAGCTGTGATCCAAGCGTGATATCGTTTGACTTATATTAATATTTTTCAAATCTTGTGCAGTTCTATATTTTTTTATCCTATACAAGGAGAAACTTATATTTTCTCGCCTGTGTGAGGACGCGAAAGAAGACAATTGCACGCATGGAGCGAGAAAATTCAATTTTGTCGGCTAGGCGAGAAAAAAAATACGTCTTATGTAAGCTAGATGGCGCGGTTGTAATAAAATGTCTAAAGTCACTGACTTTAAAAATGTCAAAGAAGTTATTTCTTTTTAATTAAATAAGAAACATAAAATCGTCAACACTGATTTAATAATTAAATTTACCCTATGTTCACTTTATTTTACTGAATTCAAGAGTTTATTTAATTACCGCGAACCTATACCGATCAATGTTTTGTGAATTTGAATACTTTCCCAATATCACGTGACCAATTCAAACGTTTCAAACTTGTCATAATCTCCCATTTACTTTCAATAACGAGCATCTGTGTCAATACATTTAACACCAAGATGTACGTCTCTTGTAAAAGTAATGTCCCTCGGATACCTACCACTGTAGCATAGGCAACCAACATCCCAGCCGACTAGTTCAAGTTGGATTTGCGGGTGTGGGAGGTAGGTAGGTATCTAATGCGGTTCGTTTTCAGCAGGTATTCCCACTTTGCCAAACTAAAAATAAGTTAGTAGAATGAAAATGAATGGCATTTATTAGCTCAAAAGATCTGCGCTGCTTTAATCTATCCTTGGTTTAATACAATAGAAATTTTTACATTTCTTTCAATTGGTTTGGTGCGTTTTAAATTTGGAAATAGTTTAGCTAAAATAATGACCTTTTACTTTTAATTTTTTCGAGTAGATTTTCTTCTAACAAAATAAATGTGATGATTTTGTCGTTTTATACTGACATTGAAATTGATGTCTCATTATTAATTACTCGGGCCTCCTAATGGAATGCGATTATCTGCACTGGAAGCGCGACAATGCCGTTCCTTTTGTAACTACCACCTCCCACTCCTTTCAAACCCCGGAATGACACCCGCGGAAAAATTCAGCTGTTTTAATTATTTTTCCCTAATTTCTAATCATTTCACCTGCATGAAAAAGCCGGTTTAACTGGTAACTAATTTTTTTGTCAAAAATATACCTATAACCTGGACTAAATATCCTTATAATATGCCTACCTACTCAAAAATATGCAACGTAAAAGCTCTCCTAAACTAAATTCGATATTAAATCAACCACGACCAAGTATCACAAATGCATATCATTTAATTTCTGATGCTAGTTACAAAAGAAAGGTATTGTTGCACAGTGCACTTGTAGGGCAATTAATCGCATTCCATGAGGAGACCTACTCGCAAGTAATTATTAATGACACTGGAATTTCAATGTCATTAAAGGACAAGAATATCACCTTTATTTCGTTAGAAGAAAACCTACTCAAAAAATTAAAAAGTGAAAGGCCATTATTTTGTCTTAATAGTCTCTAGCTAAACTATTTGCAAATTTAAAACGCACCAAACCAATTGTAAGAAATGTAAAAATGTTTACTGCACCAAGCCAAGGATATGCAGCGCAGATCCTTTGAGCTAATAAATCGATGGCATTCACTTTTATTCTACTAACTAGTATTTAGTTTGGCTAAATGGGAATATCTGCTGAAAATGAACCGCATTAGATAGCTACCTCGCACACCCGCAAATCCAACTTGGACTAGGCGGCTGGGATGTTGGTTGCCTATGCTACAGTGGTAGGTATCCGAGGGACATTACTTTTACAAGAGACTGTACTTTGCACTGTAAGTAGAACACCGCTTATCCGCAATAAGTAGCATTTTAACATACGAGACTACCCCGAAGCATTGAATAAAAAATTTTTTATTCAATGCCCGAAGCATTGAATAAAAAATTTTTTTATTCAATGCCTCAATTTTTTATTCAATGCCCGAAGTTAAAATGTGTCACAAATGTGTCCAGTGTGACTGTACGGAATGAATAAATCTATTTATAAAACACATTTTTTTAAAATACTAGATCATCAAGGATTTAAAGTGTGCCCATTGCGCGTTCGTCACCAAGCATAAATCCAGTCTTAAAAGCATCTAACATTTGACAAGACATGGATCCTGCCAAGGATTTAAAATGTAACTGGTGTGATTTTGTCCCTGAAAACACACATTCAATTTTAAAACACATTTGTTAATATACAAAACCAGTAATAATTTCAAATGCGCCTGGTATTAATTACAACCCCTTAAATCCCGTTATTAAGGATCCTCAGATCCTTTATAGTTTTGTATTGTCGTCCGTCCGTCCGTCCGTGTGCGCTCTAACTCTTTTTAAAAGTGGCCGATTGTCTTGGTATACGGGTACGTTGGACATTAAGAACGGACGCTATTGATTTTCAGGAAGCTGGTTCAACAGGAACAAAAGTTATACGACTTCGAGTGAATCGGGAACAGGAAAAACTGCGAACTCAATATAATAAAAATTAACATATTTCATTCCCTAGGTCATGTATCGAGTTCGGACTTTCGCTAGATTATTCCCTATGACTCTTAGATGTGTAACAATTCAATATAACTCTTCTCTGTGGTCTCGGTCAAAAGTTTTAGAGCAAAATGTACCCAAAATTATTCTTTACACATGAATTTAGAGTTGTAAAAGCTTTCAAACGCATTATCTTGATGCTGAAAGAGTTGATAACGTGCACGTTTGATAACCGCATGTGTGTGATTCAAAAATGTTAAATTATTTTTCTGAGGCCACATGGATTTTGATCAAAATATGTCAAAATCGTTAATTATGCACCAAGATCGTTGGGAAAAAGACTACGCGCATTATCTCAATGCCCAAGACATGAATTTGATGCATTTTTGGCGACCACGTGGATTTTGATCAAAACATGTCAAAATCGTTATTTATGCACCAAGATCGTTGGGAAAAGACTAGGCGCATTATCTCAATGCCCAAGACATGAATTTGATGAATTTTTGGCGAAAACGTGGATTTTGATCAAAACATGTCAAAATCGGTATTTATGCACCAAGATCGTTGGGAAAAAGATCAAGAGCATTATCTCAATGATCTAAACATGAATTTGATCTATTTTTATGGACCACATGGATTTTGATCAAAACATGTCAAAATCGTTATTTATGCACCAAGATCGTTGGGAAAAAACCAAGAGCATTATCTCAAAGCCCAAGACATGAATTTGATGCATTTTTGTTAACTATAAAATGTATTTTGTAAGATTAAAATAAATTGTCGTTAAAAGTGATTGTAATACTGAGGATCCTTCGATATTTCGTTGTATCGGTTTATTTTCTAAGGAAATAATCACGCGCCAGTGAAATGCCGGAAATGTCAACTCAGTTCGCAAATGATTGGTATTCTCCACTTGCACTCTGGGGGTCAATTTTTGAGCGCTCGCAAATGGGAAACGTATACGGAACAATACGAATAGTATAGTTTGTTTCAAATTTTGACAGCACGTTTCTTTGCGCGCTCTTAAAATATCCTTCGCTTTTTTGCGAGCGGTAGATAGCTGCGTAATTTGATATTCGAATGCGTTTTGCTTTGAATATAAAGTATAGTGACCAGTTGATCGTCAATTTTAAAAATTTTATCGAAAATAGAAGAATTGATAAACGTTTTGGCCATTCAAGATTTTAGATTTTTTACGTAATTTGGTTTTCCGGGAACTATAGGGTGCATAGACTGCACGCATGTGCCCATTTTTCCTCCGAAAATTGAGGATCCGGAGCATCCTGAATATTTATATATAAACCGAAATGGTTACCACTCTATTAATGTGCAGTCGGTAAGTTTAAAGAATGGAAGATGAGTGGATAACGTTGCAAAAATGTTGTTAGATATGTGACAGCAGCCTCAACATTCTAAATGTGAACGCAAGGTATCCGGGAAGTAGGTACTAACGATGCATATAGATATACCTATATCAGAAAAAACTCGTTGTTGATCCATTCTCTAAATGGGGTGATGAACCATATAGGAAATAGACGACTCAATTCCTCAAAGGGGAAGGTTTTGAGGTTTTGAGGCATTGAGTTTTCCTATTTATGGAATCAATCAAATGTCCATGGTCTTATGCAGCAATTACATCGATTAGTATTGGGTGTGTGACACATTTATTAATAAATGTAGTTCCTTACACTTTGGGGAAATACTTATTCTTTACAGGAGATTCGGGATATCCCCTTCGCTCTTGGTTGTTAACACCTTTTAATAATGTGGAACCAAACACTCCAGAAAGCCGTTACAATAATCTCCACAAAACAACAAAGGCAACAATAGAGATGTAATGGTTTGTTAAAGAAGCAATTTCGTTTTTTATTAAAGCATCGATTTCTTCATTATACCTATACTCCAGTCGACGCGCCGCTTCGCTCTAGTGAGCGGTACCCTTTATTTTTCACATATTCCACCAGCATAGTTTTTTGCTTTTCGGAATCATTTGCACCTCTCTTTTTTAAACTGTCCATTATAATAACGAGGTACAATTATATACACCTCTTTAACCATAGAACAGATGGAATGAGAATAAATACGAAATTAGATTTAATTTTGCGAAATGTCAATTTTAATTCAGGTGTTGTCAAATCTATCAATCGCAATATATGATCGCATCTTTACGATGATCGTAAGTAAAGTTGCGAATAATAGAAACTGTCACTCAAAAATTGATTGTTTTCTTGACATTCGTAACTACGTACACGTAACTTTGCGTATTCGCAAAAAAACGATCGCATCTCAAAAATTGACCCCCTGCTCTGTTGCACCGTGACTCCCTTCGGTGCTCCGCACTGTGCAATCGCAAGCGCGCTAGAATTTGAATTTGCGTTGAACTGTATTATAAGGGAAAGGGGTAAATCTACGAGTAAAAAATATACTCGTAGGCCCACTTAGATTGCACCGTATCGTAAAATTTTTTTCGCGTAGTCAGCAGGAAACGTGGAAATAAACAAAACAAACGCGTGCACGTTGACGCGTTAAAGCAAATCCAAATTCAAGCGCTTGCGGTCGGACGTTGTTGAGGGATTAATTTTAAATGTAAGTATATAGGATAAAAAATATTGTGTGCACCACAGCACGAAAGTTGTTTTCCGGGCCTCAGGAAGTGGCCAGCCTCGGCTGCGCCTCGTCTGGCCATATCTTCCTTCGCCCCGGAAAACATCCACTTTCCCGCCTTGGTACACAAAGTACTATTCTGGACGTGTAATGAAGGATATTTTTCATTATACCTCTCTGAAAATAATTATTTACATTGAAGCCGAAATCCAATTTGACAACAAATTTTGTTGCTTGTCTTATGATGACACACATACATTATTTGCGAAACAAAACGAAACAAAATTTAAGGGTTTTATTAGATGAACAGCAACAGCAAAGAACAAATTAACTAAACAAAATCGAATATAAAATGAAGAAAAAGGTTAACTATTAGGCATTGCCATAGAAATGAACGTTTATGGTACAATTTTGGTTATTAGATATGTTTAGTCCTTGTGTTTTGTCTTTTTGCCCAATTGAAAAGTTGTTTTCGGTCGCTGAAAGAATTGGCATTGCTGATGTAATGTACGCCTGAGAACTTTCTTGGGGAATACGGCTCGTGGTTCCGATCTCCACAATTTCCGATATAGTTCGAACGTCCGAATCTCTCGATGTACTGCATTCGTTAGGACGATTAAACAATCTAGAGGATATATCAATTTTTCTGTTTAATGACTCATCTATGTACCCTTCGGCTACTGCTGATGAACGCCAACCTCCATGTCGCTTAAGAGTTAACAAATCAGCTCCACCTTCTACTAACATCGACGCTGAAGATCGTCTTAAGCCGTGTCCCGTATATTCAGTGGGATTTTTTAAATTCAAATATTCTGCAATTTGCCGTGTAGTTCCACTAATAGTATGGTACCCAACGTTCTGCTTATAACATTTACCATTACGATACGCAATAAAAAACTTCTGGCTTGCAATATCTTTAGGACGTAATGCCACATATTTTCGAACTAGTTTACAGGGCTGGAATGAACACCCTTCTTCAGTTATGGTGAAGCTTCTAGACCTATGAGTTTTTCCGTCCCGAAGGAAAACCACTAAAAAACGCCCATTATCTTCAACATCGTCAATAGTCAAGCGAATTAAATCGTCTCGTCTGCAAGCTCCGAAAATTCCGAACACTAGAATAACCTTAGTAAGTAACCATTTTACATCTGCAGCTTCATTCAAAAATTGAGTAACTTGCTCCCTTGTTAGAACTTTTGATTTTTTTGGAATGTAGCCGACGGTCTGAGGTTTCAAAAAGGCGATGGTTTTACAGAATTTGCTAGCGTCCACATTTTCTTTTATTGCAAGACAACTCTTGATCATTGAAAACCTACTCCATAACGTACTTGGTTTCATAGATTTTCCCTTTTTCGATAAATATACCAGCAAAACATCATCCACAACTTTTATCACGTTTTCTTCCACGCACCACTTACGAAATTCTTCATATTCCTTTTCGTATCTTTCCTTTGATTTTGCTGGTAATAATTGGGAACTGGCTTCTGCAGCTTCTCTTAGTATATTAGCGGGAATTTCGACTTCTTCAAAATCCATTTTAACATAATGGTAGGTATAAATAAGAATCGGTTGACAATTACGTATGTCAAAGTTAAGTTGCGGTATGCATGGAAACGCATATGACTCGTAGATGGGGCTAGTTATGGCAGACTTGATTATTCGTAGCGCACCGGAAAAAAGTTTTCCTGTGCGCCCGCACGGGAATACCCTACCTTCGGTGCGCGTGGCATACATAAAAGGACAGCACTTTCAGAGAGGTATAATGAAATAGTACTTTCCCGTGTTTGCATGAAACGTCATGCGCCCACGGGAAAAGCTTCCTTTCTGGACTGGTAATGAAATATACTATTGGAGTAGCCGGCAGGATGCTCGAAACTGGTCTAAGGAAATTCCGATCTTTGCCACAGATGAAAAATTCACCTCAACCCAGGTTCGAACACCCGACCTCCCGGCTATGTAGCCCAATGTTCGGTCCACACAGACGGAAAAAATATAAAATATATACAGGGTGCCCAATATGTATGGAACATAGTATATATCTCGGTAATTATCGAATGTATAAAAAATTTTTCTATAGGTATGAAAGTTGTTTTAACATTTTATTTCCCATAATAAGGTAGCATTTAGCTGTTTTTATTTCAGAAAACAAATGAGTAACGAAAAACAATTAATTTTTTTTAAATGGCAGTGCACCTTAACATTAGGCTCATTTGATAGAGGTTTTTTTCTCTTTTCGATGATGTAACATGTTAGCACCCTAACAAAAGAAAATTGTTCAAAAAAACAATTCAATAACATTAATCTAGATATTCTACATCAAAATAAAACAAATGAACTATTGGATACGGTGTGTTTGAACCTTAGACCATATAGTACATGGACTGCTATTAGCCCTATACTTTCAATACAAAATGGGTGGTCACGGATAGAGGGCACTGTAGTCGTGGGTATGTCATAGATATATAAATACATAGATACAGCCATACCCCAACATAGTTCAAAAGGACGTACCATCTATTACCATCACTTTCGGCACATTAATTACGTATAGCGCTATCCTTTATAGAGGTACCCTGAGCATGGAAGACAAGATTCGCATTATTTATTATAACTGTCAATCAAATTGTTAGCACAAATCACACAGAAAATTATCAGATTTGAGACTTTACAACATAAATAAACCGCCTTTTTATTTATTTAAATCGCATAGCAGCAAGAAATGTTACATTTAAAATGGAAGATGTTACTTATAAAGCTGGCAAATGAAGAATTTGAAAAAATTACAGCTGACAACTGGAAGAAAGTGTGTGAACATGTGGAAAGTGATTAATTTAAAAGAGAAGTTATATTTGGTTGATGTTGCTGAACTTTATAATACCTAAGTGTTAATAATGACAGTGATGATTCGAATTTGTCAATTTCATCTGACGATGATTCGGATTGTGAGCTTTTACAAACGTAATGAATGTTCACTAAATGAGTATTATCACCAATTGGATATCATTGTTGTATTTATTTTAAATAAATGTACACGTGTAGCTTACTTACTACAATTAGCACTATAATTTCAAAAAGAAACCCCACCGAATGGTCACATATGCCGAAAGGTAGGCAAGACGCGTAGCGACCAAAATTTGATATTGCACGCACACACAGTCTAAAAACTCGTTTTCCTAAGAATATTGGACGGATCCTTCTTTGTGATCATGATACAAACGCACTGCATCAACATCATATAGGCCAAAATAATAATTGGAAACGAATTCTCTTCCTGTCGCAACAATTTCCTTTACCATTACGCCTAAAACCATGCAATTAAAATTAAAATGTTGAACATAAACTTTACTTACTTACGGTTTATTTGATATTCTGCAAGCCAGCAATGAATTCAATGCAGCACATCATGCCAAACAGGGTAAACATTATCCCAAATTTGAATGGCGTAGTTCGATGTAATAAAACTATTTCAGGAATAACAATTATTATTAACGCGTCTATCATTATGGCAAGCACTAATGTTATTCGTATTCAATTGATAACGCAATAATTACATAATATTTAGTGAAAAAACCGCCCATCATGTTTAGGGCGAATATTTTTAGTTAGATTGGATTTCGCGCTATCGTGAAATGTGTCAACTGTCACATGACTTATGGGACGCGCTAAGTTTGTTTTAAGCGTCCGATTCGCGTACGACATAGTGGTTAATGCAATAAAAAGAGATAGAACATGTTTCATCTTGGTTAGAAAGTAATGGAGAGATGTACAAATTTCTTTGATATGTTTTTTAAAAACCGAGGTACGTTTGTTAAGGATGGCTGTATCTAGGTATTTATATATCTATGGGGTATGTGAATCTCAGGGTAAACTAAAGTCGTATGAACACCACTCGCATCGCGTAAAGAGTAGCTTTTATGGTAACCGCGTAGTACAGGAAGCTTTAAATACACTTGATTATCTTCTATACGTCCACAAATAAGAATAGGTTTGCTTTTTTTTGCCATATCTAAGCGAATAATTAATTGACGTTTGTTAATTTATAGGTTGACAGTCTCACATCGTATCTAATCGGACAACTTCGGACAGGCTCGTTTACCCTGAAACTCACATACCCAGGCGATGTCCTTGACCATATTTTCGTTACAATTAGCAGTCCATGTACTATATGGTCTAAGGTTTGAACTGTTATATACGTAATTAATCAATTTTATGTGTTTATTAAACGCTTCAGATTTTTGCTTTCAATCAATTCAAGATTTATTTGCTGCAAAGTAAAGCACTGAATTTCTATACAAGACAACCTACATGTAGTCAGTAATAACTTATGTACTTACGATTCGTCCTTTAACAGTTCTTCGGTTAGTTCAAGGCGCAGTCGTACCACTTTTATGGACTGAAATGGAAACAATTTACAAAATTCGCTTAGGAACATCGGATCCCAGCAATACTTTGGGTACAGATCACACACATCCCATAATCTCTTGTTGTGAATAAATAAGCAAACAGAGGTTTGTCGAAAAGCTAGGTAATTACCAAAATCTGTATAATCACAATTTAACAATTTTTTTAAGTTCTTTACAGCCGTATCTCCATATGGTGGTCCTCCAATTTGAACAATTCCATAATTTAACAACGGTTCGTAATGATAAAAATTTCCAGGTACGGCGTTAATAATGTCGCCTAAAAATGTCGAGCCCGATCTCCACGTTGCTATAATAATATTTCTTAAGGGCCTTCCTCCCGTTGACAGGGTGAAATTTTGTAATTTCCAATTATTCGGAAAGGGATAATCAGATGTTGCCTGTTCAATAAAAGCACCCTGCTGCTTGATAACATCCTTGACTGTTGCGATGTGGTTGTAATTGTGTTGTGGGGTGCATATTCCTCGTGTATAGCATTTGAGTGGATTTGTGAATGTTTTGGATAAACTGACATGAGATCGTTCATTGAAAAACAATAGTAAGAGGAAGAAAGCTGCTGCACCTGCAACTACTGAAAACCCCAGGAGCCTTACTCTTGACATTTATTAATTAGAATTTGAAATGTATCAGGTTTTTCAATTCACTGCTATCCTTTCACCATGAAGAATGATTTTATGTGAACACTGTATTAATTTTTATTGCTATTTTGGCTGTATACTTTTGTGGCACGTATAAGTACAGTTCAGATCTTTAGTGCTTTGTGGACATCTACTGATGAGCGCATTACAAATAACAGTTTTTGTTCAGACAACCCCTACCATTGTGAATTTGATGTCTACGCTACCTATGCATATTGCGCGTCTATTTCTTGCCGTAATAACTCAGCATGCGTCGCTGGTCACTTCTCTGTCAGAGGTGTGGGCAAGATTATATTCCTGTTTTGGTGGAATACTAGCTCAGTGGTGGGTTAGGATTTTATCTATCGTTCGAAGCTACTCGCTAAGTGCAGGCAGATGCCTCCTCATGGAAGCTCGCATGTTTATGTCAACGGTACAACAGAATTTTCAAAAGTTTGGCTGGTAGGTACGTATTAAAATAAGTGCTAGATAATTATTAAAAGGTAAATAATCCAAGGTAATGGAATTTACTTATTAGTCTGGTGTATACTGTGTAAGTATAAATAATAAGAAACTTTGATAGATAAACCTTATCATCCAACTTGAATTAAGTATAGGATTTTATAATGATTTTACGCTTTCAAGGAACCGAATCCCCAGTTACCGTTAATTTCTTCAGCGACCATTTATTTTAACCTTGAAAAATACATATATAGTCACCAAAAATGCATCGCAATAATGCTTTTGGGCTATTTGCCAACAATCTTGGTGAATGAATAACGATATTGACATGTTTTGATCAAAATATGGTGGAAAAAATGCATCACAACACAAGTCTTGGGCATTGAGATATTGGCCCGTATGAATAAAAGTAAGCAAATGCTTATATGCTTATATACTTGCAAAATTCAAAGTAAATACTCGTAACTGCCCCTTCATACTGGTCTGTAGCATGGTTTAGCAGCGGTGCACTGCGTCCTGTCCTGCTTAGAAGCGCTGCTAAGTCGCCCAGTGCGAAGGAGCCCTTACGAGTATTTACTTTGAATTTTGCAAGTATAAGCATTTGCTTACTTTTATCCATACGGGCCAATGCTCTTAATCTTGTTCCTCCAGTGCAAGAAGTACGATTTTGACATGGTTTGATCAAAATACATGTGGCAAAAATAGAAATTTAACATCTTTGAATCATACACACGCGGTTAGCAAATGTGCATGTGATGTACTCTTTCGGCATGAAGGTAATGCGTTTGAAAGCTTTTACAACGAAGTCACCAGATTCACCCCAATCGGAACGAATGGCCCCACTGCAGTTAGCAAACAACAAGATTAACCTGAACGTCCTCCTGATCTATGCACATCTGATTTTTACAATATGCTTGTCTTAACTAGAACCATCTGCGGTTAAAATTTCAAAACAAGATAAAAAGCCATTATGCAAACATACATGATGAGAGCGTATATTGACAGTTATAGTGTTCACGGACGGCAGACGAACACCATTGACTCCCTCATAAAGCTTGCATCGCTTTGCTCTACCGCTTAATAATTCAGAAAAAACTCGTGGTTGTGATTGATCCATGCTCTAAATGGGGGTGATGAACCATAAAGGAAATAAACGACTCAATTCCTCCAAACCTTCCCCATGGATATTTAATTGTTGACAGACGGATATAGGTAATTGTGAAATGTTACGACATGTTTCGATTGTTAATCATCTTCAGGTAACAAACTAAAATATTTATTTAAATATTTAAGTTAAACTGTTGACTAGATAGCTATTGAAAACACTTACTTATGAGTACGGTGTGAGAAAAATTACATTATTGAAAAGTTGTTGAAGCCTTGACGATACATATTGAAGTTTTGGCGATACATTGAAATAGGTTTTTGTGCAGTGAATTTAGAATATTGAAACAATTGGATAAATCATTATCGTCACCTTCAAAAACAACGAATAAGTATATCATCGACATAGCGTCTGTAGAAGTTGAATTTATTGATGATAGTTTTGTTCTTGAACAAGACGTTTGATTGTAAGTGGGAGAGGAAGATTTCAGCCAGGAGGGGTGAAAGATTATTCCCCATGGGGAGACCTGATATTTGTGTGTATTGGACTAAATTAAAGACAAAAAAGTTTTGTTGGAGACAAAGGTCTAGGCAACTTAATAGGAAACTAACGGTGTTATCTGAAGCGTTGGAATTGGATAGGAGGCTTGAAATAATTGTTCTACAGTCTTTAAACGGGATGCTAGGAACGAGATTAATAATATCGAAGGAAACTAGACGTTGGGAAGGCTTAATCTCTTTTACAGATAACTCTTGAGCAAATGAAGTCGAATTAGTTATTGCAAATTGTGAAAAATCAGACAACAAGGATTTGAGGGTGTAATTAAGCCAGCTGGAGAGTTTGGAAACGGGAGTATTAGTGAATGATACTATAGGTCTCATAGGGGTGTTAGGTTTATGAATTTTCGGAAGAGCATAAAGGCGGGGGGTAACCGGATTCATAGGGAGGAAGAAATTGTAATTTAGGTTGAATTGGGATTTTATAAAGTCTCTGTGGAAATAGATGAACTTTCTGAAATTTAAGTTGAAGCTGTTAAGGTTACTCTTTGAGATAGCAAAATCTTCACCCTTGAGAAATTCCTCGACTTTAGAAAATAGTGGTCTTTGTGTACAATAACGAGAGCATTGCATTTGTCGGCCTTAGTTAGACTGAGGTTTTGGTCCTTAAGCTTGGTTCTAATTGAATTTATTTATTGATGTTATGAAGACAAGTAGATCTCAAAGCAGTAATGTCACATTGAGGGTGGTCATTTTGAACTTTTTGGATTATACATTCAAGATCGATTTTGAAATCCATCATAATTGTTTTACGGTTGACTGTGAAGGGATTGTGTTTTAGGCCAAGATTAAGGATCCCAAGCTCTTGCGTATCGAACTTAGCATTACTTAAACGTTTTGATGGAAGTTGAAGTTGTGTTTTGGGTCAAAGGAACGATTATTTGTAGCAGGTTTGAGTAAACAGAGGGTTTTAATTTTGTTGTTTAATTTTTGAAAAATTTTCGACCCAAAATTCTCAACTTCATCTTTCACGAAACCGATGCCAAAGTCTAGTTCTAAATTGTGTAACAACCTGTGAAATTCTTGGTGGGCTTGAACAAGTGTAGATTTATTGAATCCCGAATCTGGTAAGTACCAGTAGTTGATTTCATTTCTTAGCCATGATATTCCTTCAATGTATCGTCAAAACTTCAATATGTATCATCATAAGGCTTCAACAACTTTTCAATAATGTAATTTTTCTCACACCGTACTCATAAGTAAGTGTTTTCAATAGCTATCTAGTCAACGGTTTAACTTTAAATATTTTAGTTTGTTACCTGAAGATGATTAACAATCGAAACATGTCGTAACATTTCACAATTATATCTGTCTGTCAACAATTAAATATCCAGATTTCCTTTATCGCTTAATAATTATTGTAAATAAACGAAACGAAGGACAGGCTAAACTCAGCTATTGAGTACTACCGAAGAGCGAAGACAAATGCGTTAGCACGATTTACCGTAAGAAATAAGATTTGGGCATTACCTACGTACCTACCGTAACCGTTCTAACGCAACCTCAAAGCGAATTATAGAGTTCACGCGCAACATGTAGGGTTTAATTCCAAACGTTATATGCGGGTACGGAACCGGAATGTAAGAGAGTTAGCATTGCGCGTGCGCAAAACAATATTTTGAAAACTATTACCATGAAATTATTGAAACAAAAATTCGATTTTTACGTAAATACTAAATTATAATTTATTTATTTTTTTCCGGTTTCCGAATTGAAAGGTAATAAATGAGGACCAGGACATGAGCAGACGCTGAATTTTTCGGAGAGAAAATATTTCGATATAAAGAAATTAGCATTGAATTTTGAAATCCGTATGATGAATAACCCGGTTCTACGCCCTGTATATATTTACCATGGTTATGGTTCCTTCTCCAAATAGAGTAAGCAGAAAATTTGAATAAAGTTCTTTACTTTAATCAAATTGTATATATTTAAATACCTTCGTAAATAAAAAAGTTTACAATTCGGTTCATAAGTGGTCGAGATATTAAAAGAGCACTGTGAATGTTGAATCGATTAGACTCACCTTTTAGCATTTTTGTTTTTGACGTATTGTATGGCTAGAGCTATGCCCATATTGAATTTAAATCAATTCGGTTCATAACTAACGGAGATGTCAAAAGGGCCTTGTTTATTTTCCGGCCTATATTGCCAATTCACGAACGCCGATCTCCAATTTTGGTATAAAATCTACCTGCAACATTTCATCGTAATCGGTCCACTCGTTTTCGAGATATCGTGCTAACGGACTAACGGACGGACGGACAGACACGGCAAAATTATAAACTCGCTAGGAGTTCGTTAATCAGGGTCATAGCATGCTCGTAATGCTATTAATGTATTAGATGACGTGTGTGCAACATGCTTTATATCTTATAACTGTCTCACACTGTCGCATTTCAAATCTCCTCTCGCTTCCTCACCCTAGTCTAGCCCCTAAACATTCGAGCGTTTCTAATAAACGTTGCATGTAAATTTCGAAAGTAGCATCCTGTAAGTGTTTTCAACACCAAAATGCTGGAAGATGCATAAAACCAATGTAGGGCTGCGGGATTTTTTTGCATGCATAGTAGTACCACAGGTTTACATTTGTGACAGTACCTATCTACCGTTATATCTTAAAATGATAGTATTAGAAGTGTGGTACTTTAGTACTTACCTACACACGATCAATTAAGGTTTTTATCATGCGAACGACAAAAAACGCATCAATAAACTCTTTTATTTCAAAATTGTAGATAAACAAATAAAAGCAAGTACTTAGTGTAAACTAAAAACTAATAACATTTTGCTGTATGAGTTATTGAGCATGGTATAATATTTACAGGGAATCGTTTTGCCGTTATATTTATGTACTACTAATTATTTATAATCTAGTAATAAGAAAATTTTAATTACCTACATTAATTTTTATTATTAATTAAATTATTAATATTACCCTAATTTTACCCATTTCCGCATTTAGCTATAAAAATCACTTAAAATATTATGTAAAGCTTCAATGATTATGCATTGCTTAATTGATTTATGTATGGAAGCCCAATATGCGATTAAAGAGCATTAATTTAAAATAACAATAATACCATACCTAATAGATTGTATCACACATTTACACAAAAATAACAATACAATTACAATAGGTCACAACCCAACTCTGATTATTTACGAGTAAATTTCTTCCGAGGATCATAATATACGCTTACATTTTATAAAAATGCAGGGGCGTAACCGGGGCCCATGAGCTTGCGGGGAAGAGGGAGGCGGCTCATGCGGGCCCCCGCCTGGTCACAAAAATGAGAAACAGATAACAATCTTATGGACAATTGTGAAAAATTTTTACAGGAGACAAAATCTTTCGGTACAAGTTGCGGATTGCTCTTCACCTTTAAAACGAAAAGGTTTGGAAAAGTGAAAGCATTATTTTGAGGATTTAGCGCAAGATCAACGTATTTCTGACCCCGGAGAAAGATATCTTCGAAGCACAATGTCGGAAGCACGGTTATCGGCTCTACGTGAGCGACAACACGCGGCCGGCGCGGTCATCGCGGTTATATCAAAGCACGATAGTATTGGTATGTCCTACCTACCAATCACCGCGCGGCCCGCACTACTCAAGCGTTTTTGAGGCGGCACAGCAGGTCAAAATATTTTTTGCGTGAACAGTGTTTGCTTGATTCGCGCGACATGCGTCGCTCGTGCGCGTTGCGCACTCGCGCCGTCACACTTCGCGCTCATCTGCAAAATATCTGTTCCCGCACTAATAATGTAAATAACTATATTATATTTCCGCGTCTGCCGCTTCAGTCGAACAACATGTGCCTGCACTACTACTACTACTACTACTACTACTACTACTACTACTACTATGTTCGGTTGTTTACGTAAGACGCTCTGGTCGCGTTTGCCGTTACTCCGCAACTGCAGCGTTGACCGCGTCGGCCGCGTGTTGCCGCTCACGTAGGACACTGCGTAAAAATGCGATTGCACATCAAATAGATCTCGATAAAATTGTAGATTATTTGACGACAATAATGCACGAAGGACATTACTAATAGAGTCATTAAAAATTGTATTCGAATAATGATGATGATATGTTAGTTAGGTATACTAAATGTAGCTATTTAACAAACATGGTTGGTAATTTTTCAGAAAGGGCCCCCGTTTATAATTTTGAAGGGGGTGGGGGCAACAAAGTTTGTTACGCCACTGACAAAATAATAGGTATGTATTAGCATAATACCTAAGCACTAAAATATTGAATGAATGTGTCAATTATCTCACTACAAATACATTACACGTGCTTATAAGAACAATAGGTTCACGGTGTGAAGGCACAATCTACACTGTTATGCATCTATTTGATATCACGCCAATGCCTTGCCTACCTACATTATGTATCTAAATAAAATACACAATGTCGAATAACTAAATTTGTCTATTTAGACGATCGAAACATTTACTATTATTGCTAATGTAACTGTTCAATACAGAAAGGAAGGAACCCGAGAAGGAACCATAGAATCAAAAGTACAAAATAACGATCGCGGTATAATCCATTAATTTTTTAATTAGGACCAGTTTCATAAGCTCGCAAAGTCGACTTTAATAACATTAATGTTGCTGTTGAAGACAAAGACAAACTATTGGTATTAAATATTAATATCATTAATGTTTATAATTTTTCAGTCAATATTATTTTCCACTGGAAATGGAAGGGTTCGTCCATAACAGCCGTCTTAATTTTGACATAAAGTTGACCTTAAGTTAAACTTAAAGGAGACTTTTGCGTGATTATGAAACTGGCCCTTAGAGGAGTAAACAGCTAAACACCCCCACAAAAAGTATATCTAGACGTGTTGGGCTTGGTTTACGAATTTGCTACTTTTGTATAGAGAAGTTTCTATTTTGGAATGTGATTGTAAATTAAATAACACTGATAATGAGATTGAGTAATGACATTCAAGCAATAATCATATTTAATTTTAATTTTAATTTAATTTTATCCCTCTCTTGTTTTGGGCCCTCAACAGGCATGCGCCCAATTACAGAGTGACCCGCATAATGCTATTTAGAGTGCCTCTGCAGAAGAATTTGAGTAGTTCAATTGAAATCGTTCTAAGTAACCTACTCTCCCTATTTATAATTTTCTAAAAGTAGTATAAACCAACAATACTAATAGAGATTCATATGAAATTGACAAATTGTATTACAGAGAAAGGTCAAAGGGGCTAGTGCTAGTTTCTGAAAGTTTAGTAGGCAAGTAAGCTGTGTGGTGGCAATCGGCCAAGTTGCCAAGCAAGCTTGTGCACTTTTCTATTAAGTAACATCATAAATTTTTATAAAATCACTAGATTTTCCACCGCGACTTCGTACGCTCGATATTCATGACAACGGAAACCCAGCGTACAGAATGTCAAAATGTAAACACATCGGTATGGTACGACGCAAAGTGACTCCGGACATATGTCGATCACGATCAGTACGCGAAGTAGCAGAGTGTGAGATCAACGAAAAAAGAAAAAAATCTTCTAATCCGATCGTGCCCAATTGTGAATCAAACACACGTACAGAAGAATTTATATATAAAGATAAAACCTTCAGTCTTACATGACCATGTATACCGTAGTAAGTAAGAAGAAATACCTGTACATATACTGTGCCCAAGAATTCGCCTTCTGCTGGAGGGTACAATGACTCCCAAGGCTAAGGGTTCTTAGTTCTAACGTGAATTTCCAAAATTTTGATGAATGTTAATTTAGAAAAATTGAAGGTTCCTACTTTTTATATCGTTAGTAGAAACAAATTTTGAATGTTTACTCCAGAGCATAAACTAATCAAGTGATCAACCTCTCAAAAAGAACACTTTGAGACCCTGTAATTTTTTTCAGTTCTAATTAATAATCTAAACTAAACATCGTACATTGATTTGAACTTTGTAAGTAATGAATTATAAACTTACATCCCAATAATTGCAAATTTGCGAATAATACTTAAGTAATGAATTATAAACTTACATCCCAATAATTGCAAATTTGCGAATAATACTTTAATGATCTATTAAAATTATCGTGATTGGAGAGTACAAAAAATTAGGTATGGTATCAATAATTTAAATATATTCTAAATATCACTCAAAAATGTCCTAAACTTTGCAAATTACTCGACAGTGTAAACATCAAGGGGGTTAAACTCACGCAAATGACTCTCATTGTGTGCTTTAACATACCCCCACAACTTCATCGCTTGATCACAATTCTTTTCAATATACTGAACTTCTGAAAAATTCAATTCCGTTCGCCAATGGAATGGTGCACTTTTCGAATCGCGAAATGTACTGGACGTTCCGCCGGAATTATGTTTCGTGTGCGAGTTCAGGAACGCCTCTACAGACGGATGCATGTAAAGTTGAAAAAATTGGAAAAGATCCTTCACGTGCCGGTAGGGATCAATGGATAGATCTTCATATCGAATTACCCTACAATTTTAATAACGAGATTACAGTTTCCCTCTAGAGTATTTCATTAAAAACCTAAATCGTGTAGGATATTCATTTTGGAATCTTATCGCTGTTTTATAATCCGCTACAATATCTTCACATAACAAATTCGGTTGATCACAGTCAGGAGCTCCCGGACACCAATCTCTGTGTTTCCGGGACTGCAAAGTACCTCGCGGATCTCGAATCAGTAGAAGGACGCGTACATTTAAACTGGAACGATAGATAAAATAAAAATACTGTTATGAAGGTACTATACGAATATTTGTTAAATTTTTTATAGGATTTGCAAATAATGTAAATACGTTCTCGCTAAATCTTTGAATATAAAATTTTATATTTTATTTTATTTTAAATTCTCAAAGTCCTCGTGTGAGATCGAAGGGACTTCACCGCATTTTTGTGTGTCAGATCAGTGTTTTATTAGCCAGTATTGACCCCACCATCAATAAGATCTTGTCGAAGACCACCACATTCTCTTTGTCGGTACTCGGTACTCATTTCCGACGTCCCGTTCACCCATAATTCGAGTTTGAAGTTTTGACTCCACCATCAGTAAGATCTCGTCGGGCTCGGGGGTTACCATATTCACTTTGTCGGTGCCCACTTCCGACGCCCCTTTCATCCGCAATTCGCGTTTGAAGTTTTGACTCCACCATCAGTAAGATCTTATCGGGGGCTACCACATTCTCTTTGTCGGTACACAGTTCCGGTGTTCCGTTCAATCGCAATTCGCATTCTGGTGGACTACGCTAAAAACCCGGCACAAAATATACTACTCAATTTTTCGGTATTTCTCATACCTCGAGCTTCTATTGGCGATAAGAGAAAGAGACCGCGTTTGGAGCTCTAAGAAACTTTTGGGCGCCCAAAGTGGACTACTCCTCGCGAAGCATGCAAAAGTGGTTCATTTCGCCCCTAAGAAAAAAAAACAAAATTCCGCTACGTAGAAGTAGTGCGCGTTGACAAGATCTTTTCGATGACACCTATTTGAAAATAATCCGAGAAAAACTGAACAATCTCCAGGTTAGCATAACATTCTCGGGGATGCTGCCCAGATGTCGCCGACCCCACATCTTGTAGTCCCGTCCCGGCCCCGATAGGTACATGTACACTACACTCCTCTTTTTACAAGCGTTCAAGTCTGCTACTATAAGGGCAGCTTTTTTAGCACACAAAGCTAGAGAGAGAGCGCTTACCGACGCCATCCTGATATCCTATGAACAAGTATGCGCTCTGACTCTGAGGGCTGCCAAGCAACCCTGAAAACACCCCTGTTAGTATAAGATGTTCACAAACCAGAACTCCCAATTGGCCAAACAAAGCTAAACAAAATAAAAACCTACTGGGAAACCTGTACTAAGGTAAACCTAAGTAAGTCATTATAAAAAAGAAATTAGACGCCAGAGAAGCTTGGACGTGCTTTTACGGTTCGGGTGAATACTCCTCCTCTGTATCGCGGTTACAAAAAAAAAACCTGCTCTCAACTCTAGGCTGGTGCTTGAATGTCACCGTTGAGTAGAGCAAGTAGGTAATAACCATATTCTTTGTGAGTGACCCGTACTCGTCCAAATGAAAGATTTCAAGTTGGAGGCATCCTGCCAAAACAGGGCCAAGTTTACCGTGGGGTGACTTCATTGACGATGGCAGCGAATGACTCATTGAAGCGGCAAAAGGGAGGGAGGTATAGTTTTGACGATGCACAACAAAATTGTCATCATCTGGATATAGCTTCACAATCCCGTAGCTATTACCACTTAAGCCCTTGGAAGTATATCTAATCATATGTGTAAACAAAAGTTATCCTCGTTAAATATTCGGGACAAACACACGTTTTTGGCCGTATATGCATTATGATACATAGTTGTATAGCCTTCTGTTTTATTTTTTCTCAAATATTTGATTTTTATCTTATCTTAAGTTAAGATTTTATGGCAAGAAAGATTTCCCAAGCGTTTATGGAATTTTCAGAAATTTTAGGAGATACTGAAATGTAATTATATTGTACAATTTTACTTGAACATTATAGAGCTTTAAGATAGAAAAGAAATTCGAAAGTGGCACTTTGTAAATCGCGACAAAAGTGACTACTTCTTTCTCTCTCATAATCCTTCGTTCCCTTCTTTTTACCGCGATCTTACAGGAAATAAAAGCTCGCGCTTGAGGGGTTCGAACCCGTGTCATCATAATCCAAAGGCGGCGACCTTGAATATTAAATATCGCTTATAAAGCGACAAACTAGTACGAACAATAGTTTTAGATTCATGTTATATATTTACTCCGAGGCTATTAAATACGCTTTAAATGTGTATATCAATCAGTCAATTTCAAAGACACATCGACAATTTTAATACCATATTTAATTTCAAATGAACAGAATTGATATAGCGTTTATTCTTGGAGACTGTTACCGGAATTGGTTCCTTGGCGTCACAAGAGTACGCTGAGAGTTACCCTGGCAGAACACATCCAGATCTACACGCTTTTCAAAAGGCGTTTGATAAATTAAATTTACAACAACTGAACAACTAATTTCACGCACACTAATACGATTGTCAACAGCTGCCCCGAGAACTTGCAATTCAAATTTTTCAGGGCAGGCTAAAAGCCTGCCTTAGCGTACTCCTAGCTACGACCCTGTCGGTAGAGCGCGGAGATAATAGTATATTATATATCGAAGAACTAAAGTGTGTGTTTTAATTCCGAGGGTGCACCTGAGGGATTAGGACGCACTTTAGTCCGGTAGTATATACGCTATTTTTGTACTCCGGTAATCACAGATACAGCAAGTTTAATGATAAAGTTCAAATTTGAAATAAGAACATTTGTTTGATTGCAGAATCAATTACACGCCCAACACAACACCAACACATGAGAAACCCCAATAATGTTATACAGTGAGTTTTTTTTTAAATGCGAACAAAGGAGTTTGCATGCAATGTAATTTCCCTATGTTCTCGATTTAAAAAAAAAACACATCAATCTATGAGATGTGCGCGGTTCACATTCGCAAATCGCGCAACTTGTGTGACTATGAACAGCAACTCATAATCGTTATGATGAAGAGCACTCGGTAAGATTTTTTTAAAGAAAGCCATGTGAGGCCATAGCAACTTTAGGATACATTTTTCTTAAACTTACGAAAACTTGACTTCACATGACACGCACTGACATCAGAATTCATTGTGAACGAACCTTCAATTATTTGTAGGTCATGTACACCTGGTATTCTATCTATTCAATACATAAATGAAGAAAATAAGAAAATAAACAACGCAAACAATTACAATAAATGTTCGAAGTGTCCTCCTTGACATTCTAAGCAATAACCTAACCGATTTCGTAATTAATTTGGACGGCGGAATTTTTAAAAATGTGACAGCTGTCAATTGAATCTACTACTCATTTGAACTACTCAATAGATTGATGTGTTTTTTTTTTAATGGAACATAGGGCAATTACATTGCATACAAACTCCTATGTTCGCATTTAAAAAAAATTCACTGTATGTACTAAGTAATAATGTTATACCTCACCATGTCAAATTATGACCGTATAAATAGTAAATGTCAGTTTATGTTTTTTTTTCAAAACGACAGCGTAGATATGACGAACAAGCCATGAGGAAACAACTGAGAATTCATTTCCTTCCCAGTTCCCAAATAAAAACTTGTCATGAATTTGTCAACATAATCATATGTGAGTCACTTCATTCATAACAAGTTAATTTATCTTATTCCAGGCGACCCGCATTCAGCTGAAGCAATAGCCCACAGCCGTCTCCGAGCAAATTAGCGTCGCATACATGACCTTCATCATTTACTAGAATTTCCACCAGTAAAGCCGCCTCGTATACATGTTTTTCAGTAACTATTGGCTGGAATGTGTACTAGACGTCGTCTAGTATAAAAACAGTCACGTTAATAACGCAGGTAGCCGCTCACTGCAAAACATGTGTGTTTCATCGCATGGGCTAGCCGCTAGATAAAGATGAAAATAGAATAGCATAACTTCTGTACACCTCACAGGCGACCAGTTTTGCAGTGGGCGGCTACCAATTTTATTTTGATTTTTTTTACCACCTGCACGT
>NW_022172351.1:0-484 GCF_008802855.1 Photinus pyralis
AATTTTAATGTTTAGGGTAATTTTCCACGCTTAGCAAGAGAACACGAGGGATCGGGACGCGGGTCTTAAGCATTCACTTTCAACGACGTATTAAAAATCCCTCAACTGACTGTTTCTTCTACAAAAACTTTCCAACTGGAAAGAGGAACTGTCTTCCTTAAATATAGCAAAACTGCCAATCACTAAAACATTATGCGGCTGCCTAAAACAACGGTTAACGTCCACCACCAAACAAACAACGATTAACGCCCGTCTCTTCTATTTAAAATAATTTTCGCCTACACTTCCTTAACAAATTAATGCGTCGTTGAACTGTTTTCTTATCTTGAAACCAATTAGTTTACGCCGCAATAACAAAGCTTCTTATCTACAACCGGAGATAAACTTTTACAAATCCTACGTATTTATTTCATCATGTTTCTAGTCTTTCAACACGTAATAAAATTGAACAAATCAATAATATATAGGGTGATTATTTAAACGA